>NW_012108831.1:1439392-1452885 GCF_000951045.1 Mandrillus leucophaeus
ATAATAATAATAATAATAAAAAGATTTTGTTTCTTTTTGTTTAGTCTCATAAGAAAGTTTTTTGAAAGTGTGATCATTGATTGAGTGAATGAAAATTAAAGAAGAATGGGCCAATGAGCGCCCTCAGGCCAGATGAAGCTAGGGACTGTGAGCTCTGTGGCATGACAGTGCTGGATCGAAGGAAAGGAGGACTGAGAACCATGGCCTCTGCCCTTGCATTTGCCTAACGTTGAAAAAAAAAAATCATGTAGCATATGTGTCTGGACAGAATTATATCGCCAAATACCTGCATACCCTTGCTCTGTTTTATCTTCTGCTCCAGTGGTATCATCTTGGGAGGTGCTTAGAATTACGTGAAATCCCAGATTATTATTTTTTTAATGAGGTATTTTGGAAGGAAATGCACCCTTCCCAGCTCTCAGGGCACTTGACTTGGTCTGTGGTTCCCTTTATGAGTTTGGACAGCTCCAGAGGCCAACCAGGAGTTCTGGGCACTGATTGTCTCCCCCTACCCCAGTAGAGCCGGACTACTGCTCAACTCATGTGAGCAGCCTGGTCCCCAGTGAAACACTCTGCTTCAGCTTCTAGAGCACCAGCAGCTGGACCTGGGAAATAGACTATAGGAATCTTTAGCAAGAAGCTGGCCAGGCTTTGGACGCAGTTTGGTTGATAGTTTTAAATATTTAGACATATAGTATGTGCATCTCCAGTTGTACTCTTGCCTTGGGAGCTGTAATTGTTAGGGGCAGGTCCATAAGCAGTATTTCCTCCTGCCATCATTAAAGGGATGTTCGTGAACCAGACAGGTGGAATATATTAGTCTTCCTCCAAGCTCACAGAGACATAGACCCAACCACAGAAATTTAAAGAACAGGAGAAGTGGGCAGAGAGAACCCTGCTGGAGAGGAAACACCTTCCAAGTAAATTAAGGTGTCTTCAGGCCTAGAAACATAAAATGTAGTTTCTCTGCAAATCAACTCCATGAATTCTATCTGAAGGTAAACAAAGACAGATTCAGAGTTGAAACCACATCCCCTATGGTAAAGGAAATTGGAATTACATTAACAGAGAGAACGTCCATAAAAAACTCTTCAAATCAAGTCCTCTTTTATGGCACATAGTCTTTATCAGAAAAAGGATGGAGGGGTCCAGGTCATTTCAGAAAGTATTTCAGGGCAAGCATGTCTGATAAAGCCCCGGGACACCCAGCAGCCAGACTTCCTTGGGAATTCTCGTCTGCTGCTCTCTCGAATCCCTGCCAATTCCTGTGCCTTGAGATCCAACCTTCCGCAGGGAGGCTGACCACCCACGGTACATTGTCCCGAACAATCATCTCCAACATTTCTAGTGTAAGAGTTCCATGTAAGAAAGGCTGCTGCACTGGTACAATAAAATGTCTCTCTAAGGAAATGCCCTTAGAAGTGAAAACAACCGAGGGAATCAAAGCTGAGCTGAAAGAACCATGTCAATAGGAAAATCCCAAATGCTCAGCCAGGAAAATGAACACGTGTGATAGAAGAGGTTGGGAGGGAAGCCAATGCAGAGAATACCCTAAGTAGGTCAGTGTTCAGATTATAGCCATCTGCCTGGCAGCTGCAAGCAAGGGAACAGTACAGGATCTGAACACCCCTCCTCAACCATGCTGAGGGCCCAGGGACACACCACTCTCTCCTTCCCTTTCTCTTCCTCTCCTTTCTCCTAAAGCTCAACTTCATCTCCCCCTTTCTCCATCCCCACCTTTATTCCCAAACTTGCTAAGCAAACGTTCTGACATCTCTGCTATTGCCAAATGTCTAATGATGCACACGGCATATCACAGAAAAGGAATATATTACAGCAACAAGGAAATAAAAAGAAAGCCAAAGTCCAAAGCTTTAACAACAACAACAAAAAATCTATCTGTGCACACAGGAACCGGTTTTAGAGCAAGCAATGCGCAACATTCCACGCTTTTCCCTCAAAGCCCCCGGGCTCATCTGAAAGGTCAGGGAGAAAACGGATGGAGTAGTATAAAGTCCTTTTCTTTCCTAAACAATGTAATCTTTGTAAACTTAATGTTAGGTTTTCTGAAATGCCCTGTAAAACCCTGTGTCTCCCAGGGTTTTTTCAAAGAGTGCAATTAAGCTCCCGTGTGCAGATTTGCTTTGTTTCACCCACAGGCACGTGTTTAGAATGAAAGGGACGGGCTCATCCATCACCCAGGTCTTCTTCAACAGGACATCAATGGGGCCACAGAGGGGAGGGAGGTGGGAGGTCATTTGCTGCCAACCACTTGCCTTCACCAGTGTCTTGTCTTTCTCCTCTGAGACCTCCCTCAGTTACAGGGCCTTCCTCTCCCCCTCAAACTCCTACATCTACTGTCCTGGATTGTAATTTCAAAGTTTCAGTTTTCTCAGAACAGTTTCCATTTCCCTGGCTACACTGAAAGCTTGTTCAGAATTTACATTTCATGTCAGTCTCACCACATCCCCACTCCCATAGATCCCCTAGTGCAGAGCTGGTTCCTGACCCAGCAGCTTCTGAGCTGATGTTTGCCGCCTGATGCGGTGCTGAGAGCTTGCTCGCTGCTGGGAAATGATGGATTTTCATGTACGGAGACTGGTATGAGTAGAGGCAACTGCTATGAAGCAGCCCCGTGTACTGAAAAAGCACAGACTTCAGAGAACGACCAACCGGAATCTGAATCCTAACTGCCACTCCTTGTAACTTAGGAAGTTACTTTACCTTTCTTTACTTGCTTCTCTGTCTAGAAAGTAGGAAAATAACACCAACCTCACAGCCTAGATACATGAGGAGTACAGTAGATAATATATTTATTGGCAAAATAATTGGATGGCAGAAAAAAAAATTCACCAGTGCCCTCCTGGAGAGATTTTAGTATTTTTAAAGGAATAATATATTAAGAAAATCAGGAGTTGGAGTGAGAACTCAAAAAGCATTCTCAAGCCATAAAAAGCATTTGGTATATAGTCTTCAATGGAGAATGAAGGTTTGAAATCTGATAAACAGAGGCTTTTTATTTATTTATTTATTTTGGAGCAGAAGGAGGAGGAAGAGGTTTAGGTTACACAGCTTTGGAGTAGCACCAAGACAAAGTTGAACAGAGCAACTGAGCTTCACATTACATCCCAGAATTTCTTCAGGAAAATTAAACTTACAGTTGATATGTTTATGTAACATATAGCAAGTCATTTTGTAATATTTTTCCCAAAAATATTGTTCCAAATGAATGTCATCTCATAAGTAAGAGTAGCCAATAACTAAACACTTTGTAATTCAGAGTAGGTTCTTAGTAAGTGACTTTTTTCTTTCCTTCTCTTCTGTTTCTCCTATAGGCATAGGAGGAGAATGAACAATATTAACCTCCTAGGCATAGAGGAGTTGCAAAAGGAAAGGAAGATTTGGAGCCAAAAATAGCCTCAAATTTTTGAAGTCATGACTAGCACTAAAATATGCCCCTTCCCAGGCAATAACTATTAATTCAATCACTGCTGTTAGCTGCAACACCACATCCCTCTTATTCGGCCACTGTTCCTTCCATTCCATTCCACAAACATTGTTTAGTACCTCTTCTAACCTAGGTGCCATAGGAACCCCCAAAATGAAGAAAACATTTCCTTGCCCTAAAGGTCACTAGTCAGAGGGACGTGGCAGGTACAAAAATAACAGGGGGGCAGGCACGGTGGCTCACGCCTGTAATCCCAGCACTTTGGGAGGCTGAGGCACGTGGATTGCTTGAGGTCAGGAGTTCGATACCAGCCTGGCCAATATGGTGAAACCCCATCTCTACTAAAAATACATAAAATCAGCCGGGCGTGGTGGCACATGCCTGTAGTCCTAGGTACTCAGGAGGCTGAGGCAGGAGAATCGCTTGAACCTGGGAGGCAGAGGTTGCAGTGAGCTGAGACTGTGCCACTGCACTGCAGCCTGGGTGACAGAGCAAGACTCCATCTCAAGAATAAATATATAAATAAACAAACAAATAAAATAGCAGAGAAGTCAACTGAATGTGCTAAGTCCCTGAAGAAAATGCAAAGGAGCAACAGATATTCAGAGAAAGTACACAAGGCACCAATTTGGTGGAATCTAGAAGGACTCTGTAGAAGAGGTAGCATTCAAGATGGTCATTGAGGCTGGGTGCAACTGTGATATGTAGATTTGGGAGTAGAGAGGACACTCCCACACATCGTGATGTGATTTTACCACCCACCCTCACAGCAACCACCGCCACACTCTCTGTCAACCAGGATCTGGGCAAGGCCTCCATGTTTTCTTGGATTCTAATGGACCTCCCACTCAGAGCCTTCAGCTCTGGCTCTCTTTGCTTTATCACATACAGATTAGAAGCTGTAATATAAGCCATATACCTCAAAACACCCAAGACACTTCCAGGTTCCAGCACTTCTTTGGGATCACTCAGCTCTCCCATCTGTAGTTTTCCGTGCCTCCCTTCCTTTTCTCCCTAATAACATGTCCCATTCTTGTCTCTAAACTTGTGCTTTCAAAGCAGAATGCCACATAGGGTAGCAAGAACAGGAACTCTGGAGTCAGAAAGGCCCAGGTTAGAACCCTGATCTGACACATATCAGCTATGTAATATTTAACCTTCCAGAACTTCCAGTTTCTCATTCATAAAATGGGCCTAATAATTTTACTGTACAGATCTGGTGCCCTATAGAATTAGGATTAAATAAAATAGCACATCTAAGAGTGCCTAGGATGTGCTGTCTCATAGAAGATACCATGCTATCAGCTCCTTCCTTCTTCGTATCTATTAAAAGGAATAGCAAGAACCACAACTACTTTTGCACAAACCTAATACAGTGCTTGTTCCACCAATAACATGTATTCAAATTTGCCCCTGACCCTCCAGAAAACTTACCACCTACCAGGAGAGAATGGGCGGCTTTGCCCATGGAGACTGACTCTTACCAAAGCAACTCCTTTCTCTTTCAGTATTTTGCAGGATAATTTTAGTCCTCTTGCTGCAAGAACATTTTGTTCCTAACCAGTTTGCTTATGCTCTATATCTGTTTATATTTGTACAATCACTGATGTGTTTCTTTTTTCTATTTATTCACTAAAGTGAATCTAGCTTAAGTGACTACCACGTGTGCCTAGAGAGCTGAAATCAGCCCTGTTTCACTTGGTTTGCACAGCATTTGGGCCAGGGCAATGAAGAGAAAAGCATTCAGTCAATACTGTCTAATGTTGCTGGACTTATAGTAAACTTTAATACTTTTCAAAAGCTTTTATTCTTCACAATTTCTAGCCCTGGTAGATCTTCACAAAGTGAATCAGAATTATTTTCTCCTAATCAAACTGGGAAACCAGACATAGAGAGATGAGAAGGCTCACCCAAAGCTACATGGTCTGAAGGTAAAAGATCCTAGCAGCTGGAGTGTGTGCCTGCTGGCCCATAAAGCAGAGCAACAGGGGCAGCACAGTGAGTGACATGGAGAATCACTGAACCTGGTTCAATCTGGTCTCCACTTCTTAAAACAGTTATGAGCATGGACAAGTGAGTCAACTTCTCCAAGTCTCTGTTGTATCATCTTTAGATTTATATTGTGATACCTACACTTGGTAGGGGCATGCTTGGAATTAAAAGAGATAACAAACTAATGTTTCTAGAAGAATTTTTGCTAAATAGTATGCTCTCTGCTACAACAAATATTAGTTCTCTTTCTCTCTCTTTCCTTCTTGACCTTGTGAGAAATTCTAGGGACCAAGAGACATGCCACTTAGAAGGAAATAGATCAAAATTTGAAAATGGTCTTATTTGGAAACCCCTTGGTAGTCCATAAGCAGAACAGAGGCTGTAACATGCTTATAGGAAACCTAGAGCTATGTATTATAACCAAGATAGTTTTTCCTTTTTCTGGGCTTTGACCACTGCTTGTGATTTACCCCTAAAATCACTTTCATCCTGTTTCTGGATCCCTCATGAATGATAGGCATGGAAAGACAGCAGACCCCAGCAAAAAAAGAAAAAAATGGAGGGCCAATACTTCCTCTATAGGAAGAATCACTTACAGACTGGTCCTGTCTGTGCATTTTATCCCCATCAGCTGTCTCAACTTTCTGATGTAGGGAAATCTATGAGCGCCAGGTCAGCACTGGCCAGGTCAGGAGAGACTCCTCCAATCAACTCTTGCCATTCCACCTAACCATAAATGACTCCATCTCTACAAAAAGGAACAACTGACACAGTGAACTCAGCTTCTAAATGGACAACACTCACAAGAACAGCACACCAATTATTGCAGTTGGCACATCTTGAGGCTCTACAATTTAATTTGACAGGAAACTGCCAACTACAACTTAACTTGACAGGAAACTGCCAAATGCAAGGTTATTATGGCTGTCCCGTGCCCAAGGCAGCAGCCAGCAGCATGCTGCAGCCTGGCTCCTTCGATAGAAGTCTATTATTTCCTGCCTTTCTCCACCAGTGACTACTAACAAAAGAGCAGTAGGTTTCATAGGTAACCCATTACATGAAAAGCATCTGTGTCCAAATTAGGTGCTTCCAAGCACTGTGTTCTCAGCTTATGTCCCAGTGCTGGTTTTCTCTGGCAGAGCTAGTGAAGTGAAAAAACATAGAGGCATTTCTCAGGCTCAAGAATAGATATCAGCAACACATGTCACCTTTTGCACACATTAAAGTCCTTGTGAATCAGGCTTGCCTCCTCTGAAAAATAACAGAAAGAGTCTTTAGCTAGTCGCAGGGAAAAGATAATGGAGTACAGATCACAGAATGAGAGGTCTTTGGGTAACGTGTCTTTGAGAACTGCCAACTCTAATTCAAAGGTTTGCTTATTTTGACCAGGAATGAGGGTTAGCAATTGTCAGGTCATCCATTGTACCCTACATGGAATCCAAAGAAAATAAAGCAAAAATTCAGGAGACCACATTTTTTTAAAATCTGGTTTTCTGTGAAAAATAAATAACAGGGTATCACAATAGGAGTGAGTGTTTCTAGAGATTTTGATTATTTTGAATCCATGGTCTGAAGTCTTTGCATTCCACAGGAAAGCTCCTGCAGACTGTGAAATGTTCTAATTTGGTGCGACAGAACCCTGTATGGGAAGACCCATCAAGGAGTATTATCTGGCTTCTTGGCTTACGTCAGATATGTAGATCATTCTTTCCTTTCTCCAGTTCTCCTCACTCCTTGGGTTAATCTCTCCTGATTGCCTCAAAACCGTCCAGCCCTTCACCAGAACTTCTCCAGAAGTGATCTGTCTTAGCTGGGCTCCCTCAAATCTCTAATGGCGCTGGGTGCTCTAACCATTTTCCCACCCCCATAATGTTCACAGACTGAATAAAATATAGATCCCTACCCCTCAGATGCATGCTCAGCCCTAGGAAAAATGATGCTTCAAATGCTCCTCCTCCTGGACCAGTCCACTGCTATCACCCAAGTCCAAGGCCTCTTCATCTCTCACCTACTCTCCTAAAGTAGCTTTCCATTTGGAATCTCCACATTTCATTTCTCCTATCCAATATATCCTCTATTCTCTTTTTACTAAACTTCTTAAACTCAGCTCTGACTATATCATTGAACCGCACAGAACCCTTCCTGGACTCAGTCCCTACTGAGTTGAAGTATGCATTCCCAAACTTCTGCACCCACCAACAGACCCAAATCACAGCCAAGGGGTCGCCAGCACCACCATGTCATAATGAGTATAGTCATTACAGAGAACAGTGTGGAGTTTCCTCAAAAAGACTAAAAATAGAACTACCAAAGGATTCAGCAATCCCACTGCTAGGTTTATATACGAAAGAAAATAAAGCAGTATATGGAAGAGATATCTCCTCCTCTATGTTTATTGCAGCACTATCCACAACGGCCAAGATAAGGAATCAACCTAAGTGTCCATCAACAGATGAACGGATTTTTAAAATGTGGTATATATACACAATGGAGTATTATTCAGTCATAACAAGAATGAACTCATGTCATTTGCAACAACATAAATGGAACTGAAGGTCATTATCTTATGAAATAAGCCAGACGCAAAAAGACATATATTGCATGTTCTCACTCATATGTGGGAACTAAAAAAGACTGCATGGGAATAGAGAGTAGAACGATGGTTACGAGAGGCTGCAAAGGGTAGTAGGGAGTGGGTGGAAGGAGAGGTTAGTTAATGGGTACAAAAATACAATTAAACAGAAGGAATAAGATCTAGTGTCCAGTAGCACAATAGGATGACTATAGCTAACAATAATATATTGGATATTTCAGCCGGGCACAGTGGATCATGCCTATAATCCCAGCACTTTGGGAGGCTGAGGCCAGTGGATCACCTGAGGTCAGCAACTCAAGACCAGCCTGACCAACATGGAGAAACCCCGTCTCTACTAAAAATACAAAATTAGCCAGGCATCAAGGCACATGCCTGTAATTCCAGCTACTCAGTAGGCTGAGGTAGGAGAATCACTTGAACCCGGGAGGCAGAGGTTGCGGTGAGCCTAGATCACGCCATTGCATCCAGCCTGGGCAACAAGAGCAACAGTCCATCTCAAAACAAACAAACAAACGAAAGTATATATGTACATATAGGATGTTTCAAAATGACTAAAGAAGTAGAATTGGAATGTTTCTAACACAAAGAAATGATAAATATTTGAGGCAATGAATACCCCAGTTATCCTGACTTGATAATTGAACATTGTATGCTTGTATCAAAATTTCCCATGTACCCGTAAATACGCACAGCTGTTATGTATCCATAATAATTAAAATGAAAAAAGATTAAAGAAGCAGGGACATGGATTATCTGAATTCTGTGTCAGAGTAAAGTGAGATGGGGCCCAACATTTATACAGTGTGTGCAATTTATATACCCTTCACATCCGTTGTTGTACTTGGTCTTCATAGTAATGCTCTGAGGAGGTGATACTGCTTTCCTTATAATAGATGAAAAAACTAAGACTTGAAGAGTTAAGTGGCCTATTTGATGGTGCCAATAACATGGAGGCAGGATGAATTCAGGGCTTTCATTCCTAGTTCAGTGCTAGCTCTCCCCAGCCACCCCCAGGGAGAACAGGGGCCCCTGGTACGGGAAGCTTCGTGGAAACCTTGAGAACTGAAGCTGCCCTTGGGCTTGAACAGACCTTCAGAGGCTTGGAGACAGAATGGCAGCCTCTTCAGAGAGAAAAGCTGTAATCCAATCCTTTCCTCCTCCAAGAACAATAAGTGTGCCTGTCTCTCCAGGACAAGCAGCCATTCAAGGAGAAAGAGACAGAAGAAACCCAGCCAAAGAAAACCTGCTGTGCCTGGGGAAGGAATATGAAGACGGAAGTTTTTCCCTCTGTGTAGGAAATCAGCCTTGGTGGGTACCTATCTGTTCCAGAGAATAGACCAGACAAGCCAGAAAGGGTCTAAAATGCAACTGAGAAAAGAATTTTTTTAAAGAACAGCAATTAAAATTGAGAACGGGGGTTTTATCAGTTAAAAAAATTTAATTGACTCTTCATTCAGGCTAAATATTTCTTTTCCATGTTCTCTAAAATAGAATATGAAAAAGATAATAAATATAAAGAATGAAATTATTTATCTGGAGTCTACAAGCTTCCCCCAAATGAAACTCAGCGTAGTGAGGTACAAAGGGCCCTTTATATAAACTCTTGTGGTTCAAGCTTTTCCAAGAAAATTATTTCCCAAACAACTTGGGCTGTGGCCTGTTTGACACCCTCTGCACTTGCCATCACAAAGACAAGACGGGTCCCAGAAGTGTCAGATGAAGGAAGGAAAAAAATGGCTTTTTAACCTCAGGGTAGGATCAACAGTTAAGGGCAACTCAGTTTCTTACATGGCAACTCCCCTCTGGAAAGGCCAAGAGCATGTGAATGCCACACATTTCTGGCCAAAATGTGCAATTCAAGACAGGAGCAGGCATCTTCCAACGCATAGCTTCTACCACATCTGTGGGATTATCACTGGACGCACACTCACACCCAGAAAACCCCACACTAGAATCTCTCCTCCTGACCCAGTTGCCTGAAGAAATGGGTTCTAGAGTGGAAGTTCCATGAGAGTTTTCTTCACTGCTAAGTGCTTAGAAAAGTTCCTGGCAGGCTGTAGGTGCACAAAAAATAAATACCAAATGAATGGGTGAATAAGGATATCAGTAAACTCACTGCATGCCCCTAATAATCCCTTCCCATTTCCCAATAATCCAAGTACTACGTACAGCCAGTTTAGAATCTCATACACATGGTGGTTGAGAGGAACTTCAAAAGTTGATTTAATTCATAAAATGCAGCCTGCCTGAAATTCTTGAGGCTACAAACTCAACCTGGAAGAATCTAGTGTTCAACCACTGTTGAACCAAACTGCCTGGTCAGTGAGTATTTCCACTGTCCTAAAGGTATTATTTGATTTTTAATACAGCAAAACTAATAAAATCTGCTTCCATCAAAGCATTCTAAGTAGTGTTGATTGTTCATACTCCTAGAGCAGCCCAGCAATGGAATTGATGTTTTAAATATATATATATATATATATCCTCTTTGAATGCACCTGTTTCTGTCTTCATTCTCCCAGTCACTGATGCTTAGAATCTTGATGCCCTCATAAATGCCTGCTTATGCTTTTCAAAAATACAATCAACTCATCCTGGCAGGTCTTTCCTCTGTGTCACTCTCATCACTTCCCAAAGAGCTGTCATTTCAGCAGTCACACCAAGTTCCGGTATCCCATCCTGGACTATGGGATACTCACCCACGTGATCTGACAGCTTTCCATACTCTCCCCTTTCACCCATCTAACACTTCCCTGATAGATTTATTCAAAAAAAGAAAATCAGAGCCCTGCTACTTGTCAAGCTGATCTCCTGAATAGTCCCCACACAGGGAAGATGGTATTAGTGCTCTCATTTTACCGATAAGGAAGCAAAGACTCAGAGAAGGAAATGAACAACTTGGGTATTCTATCACATACCGTGCACTGTAATTGGACAATCCTGTTCTGGTCTTCATGGACTATGGGTTGTACCCCCAAAGATACCAGACAGATTTCTACATATGCCAGATACATTTCTGCCTAAGCTACTCTTCCTGCCAAGAATGTCTCCTCACTCCCTCCTTACTCCTTCCTCCAAGTCATATTTATGTGACTAAAATGGAAAAAGCTTAGGACTTGAAGTTATGGACAAGCTGTATGGTCTTGGGAAAGCTACTTAGCTGTGCTGAGCATTAGTTTCCTTAGCTGTAAAATTGAAATTGTAAAAATAATGGTAATAATAATGATAATATATCACAGGATGGTTGTGGGAGTTTAATGAAACCTTGTAAATTCCATTTATAACGCACAGTATATGGTAGAATACTCAAGTTGTCCATCTTATTCTCTTTCATTGAGTCTTTGGTTTCTTATCCATAAAATGAGAGCACTGATAACATCTTGCCTGAAGGACTTTTGTGATGTTGAAGTGAATGCAATTGCTTGGATACTGGTAACACTTTGGTGGTTTTTATCACCTTTTCCTCCAAGCTTGACTCACAGGAGCCTATGGGAAGTCTTCCCCCAAGCACCTTAGGGTACAGCGATGCTCTATCGCCTTGACATTGACTGTCTGGACTCCTCAGGAATGTAGCATAGAGTATGTTGAGATGTTTTGATTTTTGTTATGCTGAGGTTTGTTTTGGCTTTCTCATAGATTCTCGTCTTTCTCATGTGTCCACTCAAATTGATTGGAAGCCCCTGAGGACAGAAACTACATCTTACGCAGCAGCTTCCTATCCCATAGAGCCTCACACACAGTAGGGAGTCAACAGTTACTTGCGGTGGCTGCTGCGGCCAAGGGTGGGACTGGCAAAGGAGGTGAGAACTCCATGGGTGCCAGCTCCAGCTAAGAGGGCTTCTATCTGAGAGGCTCCACGACCTGGTTGAGGCTGCTTGTTCTCACCAATGACCTGGAAACAATGTGCCAGATATTGCTGAGAAATGGAATCATCAGTAACATTAGTAGGAATAAGGGAAGGATCCGACTACTGCCCTGCTCCCCTCCAGCACATTCCAATTGTGTGCAACAAACCGTTTCTTCTTCCCTGGAGAAGGACAGTGCAGGAGGAGAGGTAGGGCCTACACCACAGAGCTGCTTCTGGTTCCTGAGGAACACATCTGTCTCCCTGGGGGCCTCTCGGGCCTCAAAGCTAAATGAGGCCTTTCACAACCCCGCTTGGAGTTCCTGTGAGTTAAAATAGTCACACACTCAGGGTGATAACTGTGCAGTTCCCAAAAAGCTGTCATTTCAGCAGTCACACGGAGCTGAACTACCTCCCTTGTACTATTTTTATGTCTGCTCAGTACAATTTTTTTCTCCCACTCAACAGGCCAGGATTTTCCTGTCTGAGAGCAGTGGCCTCTTTCTCAAACACCCTGTAATTTAAGTTGAGCAACGCTCCCCCACCTCCCATTTCTTCTTAACTAGCTCTTCCCTGACATTGATGAGAACCAAGACCAGTGAGGGTCAGAGCAGTAAACTCTCATGTCCATGGCTGTCTGTCTCTGCCCATCATTCATCTCTACTCCCTCCTTGCAGAGCCAAGCCACACAGGGAAATCAGAGCTTCTGCATGGCAGAATTACTCCTAGGGCATAAATCCCAACATGTGTACACTGTAAGCCAATTAAGTCACTCTCAGCATTTTCTCCTGTCTCCAATAAATAAGGATTAGGGAAGTCCTGCCAAGCAGGGTCTCTTTATGGAGAAGTTTTATCTCCTAATGGGCCAGGACTACAAAGCATATAGCAGAAGCTCCAGAAGACAAGAAACCCAAGTCCCATTCTCATAAATAAATGTAAAGGGGCAATCTCAGGCCAGGCTCAATTGCCTCTTCCTCCTCATCTTTATCCTCTAAACTCATCTGTTGAAAGCAGATAGCAACATCTTTTTTTCCTGACAAAAGGGGGCCAAGACAGGTGATCTCTCAAGATGCCCTCCAGTTCTGGGGTCTGAGATGCCATGGCGTGGGGATGGTAGGAGTCAGGACACATTGCAGATGCATCTAGAGCAGTAGTTCTCAGCTGGAGGCTGCTGGTGGTGGGGATAGGGTGCTACCAGCATGTAGTGGGCAGAGGCCAGCGATGCTACTAAACATCCTACAATGCCCAGGACGGCCCCCCTCAATAAAGAATCGTCGAGTCCAAGATGTCAATAGGGCTGAGTTTGAGAAGCTCTAGTCTAAATTAATCCAACAAGGATTTGGGGGAAAAGATAAAACGAATGCAGAAATCCCAACACTCCTGCACCCTGAAATGAGCTGAAATTATTTCTGAAGGAAATATTATTTCTAAGGAATAATATTATTTCTAATAATAAAAGTTATTTCTAAGGAATATCAATCTGGAGGTAAAAAGAGGACAAAGGCCGAGCGTGGTGGCTCACACCTGTAATCCCAGCACTTTGGGAGGCCAAGGTGGGTGGATCACCTGAGGTCAGGAGTTTGAGACCAGCCTGGCCAACATGGTGAAACCCC
>NW_012108831.1:1452935-1459658 GCF_000951045.1 Mandrillus leucophaeus
TTGGGAGGCCAAGGTGGGTGGATCACCTGAGGTCAGGAGTTTGAGACCAGCCTGGCCAACATGGTGAAACCCCATCTCTACTAAAAATACAAAAATGAGCCAGGCATGGTGTTGGGCACCTGCAACCCCAGCTACTCAGGAGGCTGAGGCAGGAGAATCTCTTGAACCTGGGAGGCACAGGTTGCAGTGAGCCAACGTGGCACCACGGCACTCCAGCCTGGGTGACAGAGCAAGATCGTCCCAAAAAAAAAAAAAAAAAAGGAATAAAAATCTTGTAGATCAAACCAGAGAAAGGCATCATTTGTATACTTGTAAGTTAAGGGATTTCTGCTAATGAACCAATGGACCCATACTGAAAGAAAAGGCTGACTGCTGAATCACAACTTTCCTTCCCTAGGATAATCACAACTCTCCTTCCCTAGGAAATGGTACAACTCCACTTCTTGTAAGCAAAGGAAAACCTGTCAGAATACCCTACTACCCCTAATGTGGAGGGCTGGGAGCCAGAGATGAAGGCAGGCTGAGGGGCAGCACAACCCCATCCAGTGTTCATCTGGTACTAGCTGATGGACAGCTTCCCAAATTTAGCTGAATTACAAGGCCGAAGAGCAGACACAGCCACACTAAACCAAGAGCCTGCAGGTAGGAACCCTAAGGAATCCCTGGATGAGGATCCTTCTCAGTGCAGTGGGATTCAGTCTCTCTACTCTCCCTTCACTGGGACGTTCTTCCACAGACACCAGCCTGTTGCTCCAGAAAAGAGGCAAGTTTCAGCCAGCCATGCCCCTCAGTGACCTCAGGTTTTGAACATCTGGCAATTGTGTAGCAACTGAAATGAAGATTCTTCGCTGTGACTCCTTAGAATGCTGGGTTCCTCCCCAGGATCTCCTGGCCCACCAGAGCTCTCAAAACATCATCCAAAAGCATAGCCCCTGAACCTGACATTTGGGAGGAAGAATCTAACTGCCAACAGGTGGACACAAGAGGACTCAAACAAACATGTTTGTACTTTTTTAATTGTTACCACAGTGGGATATTTCTCTTCTTATTCAAGAGTGAATACACAGAAAACAAAATTTAAAAATTAGGGACTGTCAAAGTGTCCTGCAGTGTGGAAGAAAGAGGTAGAGTTAAAAAAAAAAAAAAAGAAGTAGAAAAGAGCCCATTTAAAAGAACAGATCTACTGTTGCAAAGAGAAAAACCTTAACGTTTACTATCTTTCTTAACAAAATACAAATCTTGACTAATAAAAGAAGAAAGAGTTAAACATAAGAATAAGTGAAAAAAAAAAGCCCTGCAGGTTCAGGAAATTATGTAATAAAAAATGTTATAGCAGAATTTAAGTCACTCTTTAAAAGAACAGAATTGAGAATGTGGAAAATTAAGTCCTGTAGAGGATAAATACAAAAATTTCTCCCAGAAGCATAGGAAAATGACAAACAGAAAAAAAAAACACATTGAAAGGAAAAATTATTTATATAGATAACAAAAGTGACCCAATGCGTGGATGATTAGTGCTTTTTTATAAGAGACCAGAACAAATGGATTCAGAGTAATATTGTAAGAATGATGTCAAAGAAGAAAATCTTCAGAAACTGAATGAGGACTACCTTGACCAATGAAGTATGGTGGTAAGTGACATCCACGGCTAGGTCATAAGAATGTCATGTGCTTCAGCCTTGTTCTATTGGGTTGTTGTCTTAGAACCTGGCCACCATGATGAGAAAGCCAGGCAGTCATGTGGAAAGGCCACATGTAGGTGTTCTAGCTAAGCTCTAATTTCCCAAGCGGCAGCCACGCATGTGAATGAGTGAGCCTGCAGATGACTCCACCTTTAGGTGTCCTCAAGTGACACTTTGTGGAGCAAGATGAGCTGCCCCTCCTAAGCCCTGGCCAAATTGTGAGTTCATGAGCAAACTGATTATTGTTATTTTAAGCCCCTGTGTCTGGGGGTTTTATTGTACAATAATAGACAACTTGAACACCAACCAAAAAGCTTCTCAACTAAAAAGAAGTAAAACATGTTAAGCAGTGGCTCCAGCATAGTGATTTGCTATTGCTGTCTTGGAGCTGAGATATGAGTAATGTGGGGGTGGGGGCAGTGGAGGGTTCAGATTTATAGTCTTCCCCTATAGCATCATGGAAGAGGCAGCCACTGAGCTGTTCTGGTGTTCTGGGCCCTGAGAATACTAAATCCCCAGAGCATTTTTCCAAAATGCCCACTGTGGTTTTCTAAGAGATTCCCTGGCAATTGCCTAGGGGTTGAAATATCTTTTGGACAAGTTTTCTACACACACACACAGACACACGCGCACGCACACACACACACACACACATGCACACACGCACACACACACAGCACAGCAAAGTTATTTATAAGACCAACAGGACATCTTTTAATGTTTATAGCTCAACTTGGAGGGTTCTTTTCCAATGGATTCAGGAGCCACTTAGGTAGGATAAACAAGGAGAGTTGTCCTGCAATATTTTTGAACCAACGTAAGCTGCGGCAAACTACAATTCCCAAAGGTATTGTGGGAGGAGAAAGTCAATGCCTTGTGCTTGGAGACCTAAATTATCTTGTGACTGATGCCTTATTCTTTGTGGTTCTCAAAGTCCTGCTTCAGTTGTTTTCTGTGGACAGTTGACACCCACCTTCCTGGGGCCACCTCTACTCTTAGAACCTGAGGCAGCCTCCTGGGAGCTGATAAGAAACACTTCTAGGCAGCTCCGTCACCCACCCCACTGGGGCTGACTCATCCGTAACTTACTCCTCGGAGAAATTGAGAACATCTGTTTAAGACACATGACACTGGCCACGTGACAGACTGGATGGGATGGGGGGAGTGAGGTGGATAAAAGGAAACCACTGAACCTTTTAAAAACAAAACAAGGGACTTAATATGCAATGACCAAGTATACTAAATGTATTCCTGCTCAGTAAACAGCTGAGCTGAGCCCACTGAAAACACAGGTGTCCCCTTTATCTCAGACAACAAGATTCAGTGGAACTTAAAAATGAGGTAGAAGAAATACAAGGACCAGCCCAGTGTGGTTTCTCCTACAAAGCAGGCCAGGATAGAGGAAAGCATAGCAGGCCTTTCTGAGTGCACACCCAGGATCATCCCTCCACCTGCCCTGCTTCCCTTCCAGCAAACTCCAGAACAATGCCCTCTCCCTATCACTACCACTCCCCACATTCGCCCTCACCTACCCAAATGGGGCAGTCTTCCTCACCTTGCCTCCTTGACTGACAGTAAGGACAAATGCAGAATCCCATTTTAATTTAAGAATTTTATAACAAATTCTGTGAGGAAACTGATAAAAGACCTCAAAAATAGGCAACATAGGGAAGTGACAGATGTCCAGAAGTCTTACAGTCTTACAGAGTTCTAACACCTTGGGGTGAGGTGACACCTCAGGGAGGGGCAGGGTAGGAAGAGGTTGGCCAGGTCCTTGCTGTGGGCTCACAGAGGAACAAGCACAAAGAAGAAGACCTTCCTCTCACCATCTTCCCTTCCCTCCTTGGTCATGCTGAACTTTCAGAATGCTTCTCCTGGGCTGGACGCGGTGGCTCATGCCTGCAATCCTAGCACTTTGGGAGGCCGAGGCAGGTGGATCACCTGAGGTCAGGAGTTCAAGACCAGCCTGACCAATATGCAGAAACCCCGTCTCTACTGAAAATACAAAATTAGCCAGGTGTGGTGGCGCATGCCTGTAATTGCAGCTACTCGGGAGGCTGAGGCAGGAGAATCGCTTGAACCCAGTAGGCGGAGGTTGAGATGATGAGCCAAGATAGCGCCATTGCACTCCAGTCTTGGCAAGAAGACTGAAACTCTGTCCCAAAAAAAAAAAAAAAAACCAAGAATGCTTCTTCTGAAGTCCTCATTCTGGTCTTCATACTCGTGAAACATACTACCTAAAAAAAAAAAAACTACATAAAAAGTTATATTTTTAGAGAATGTTCCCATGGGAAGCAATTGCTCCCCTAACTCCTCCCCGTCATGCAATGGAAACACGCATGTCAGGTTGGCATACTGTGAAAATCCCAAGGACTTAAAGTCTGTAAGATCCAGAACTCACCAGGCTTGAGAATTTCTCTGCCCTTTTTAAATTTTATTTCCTTCCCTTACAGCCTTCCCTTACAGCCTTCTCTCATATACTTTTTTTTTTTCTTTCCTGGCTCCGGTCTAGAAAATTATACTTTTCTTCGTAAGATATCAACATGTCTTTTTGAACCTCCATTCTATACTTAACTTTTAGTCCCTCATACCCCAGTATTCTTCATCCAGATTCCTATCAGCCACCTGCTCCCATTTTCTACATAACAAAGATGGTATTCCCACCACAAGGGACTCCTGGTCTCCCACCCCATCAGTGGGGACATTACAGGGAGCCTCTACTCATAACCACATGACCGTGGGAGGGTCTCAGAATTAGCTAAGGACTCTGAATTAGCAAAGAATGCTCATGCCCCATAACACCGATGTAAATCTGAAATCTCAGAAACCTGGTAAAATCTTTCAAGATTACCTGTAGTGGTGGGCAGTTCCAAGATGGCTGAATAGGAACAGCTCCAGCCTCCAGCTCCCAGCATTAGCAACACAGAAGACAGGTGATTTCTGCATTTCCAACTGAGGTACCGGGTTCATCTCACTGGGGCCTGTCAGACAGTGGGTGCAGGACAGTGGGTGCAGCCCACCAAGCGAGAGCTGAAGCAGGACGAGGCATCACTTCACCTGGGAAGCGCAATGGGGAAGGGAATTCCCTTTCCTAGCCAAAGGAAACCGTGACACACAACACCTGGAAAATTGGGTCACTCGTACCCTAATACTGTGCTTTACCAAGGGTCTTAGCAAATGGCACACCAGGAGTTTATATCCCACCCGTGGATTTGAGGGTCCCACGCCCAGGGAGCCTCCCTCATTGCTAGCACAGCAGTCTGAGATCTAACTGCAAAGCCATAGCGAGGCTGGGGGAGGGGCGCCCACAATTGCTGAGGCTTAAGTAGTAAACAAAGCCACGGGGAAGCTCGAACTGGCAAGACTAATAAGAAGAAAAGAGAGAAGAATCAAATAGACGCAATAAAAAATGACACAGGGGATATCACCGCCGACCCCACAGAAATACAAACTACCATCAGAGAATACTATAAACATCTCTACACAAATAAACTAGAAAATCTAGAAGAAATGCATAAATTCCTGGACACATACACTCTCCCAAGACTAAACCAGGAAGAAGTTGAATCCCTGAATAGACCAATAACAGGCTCTGAAATTGAGGCAATAATTAAGAGCCTACCAACCAAAAACAGTCCAGGACCAGATGGATTCACAGCCGAATTCTACCAGAGGTACAAGGAGGAGTTGGTACCATTCCTTCTGAAACTATTCCAATCAAGAGAAAAAGAGGGAATCCTCCCTAACTCATTTTATGAGGCCAACATCATCCTGATACCAAAGCCTGGCAAAGACACAACGAAGAAAGGGAATTTTAGACCAATATCCCTGATCAACATCAATGCAAAAATCCTCAATAAAATACTGGCAAACCGAATCCAGCAGCACATCAAAAATCTTATCCACCATGATCAAGTGGGCTTCATCCCTGGGATGCAAGGCTGGTTTGACATATGCCATATGCAAATCAATAAATGTAATCCAGCATATAAACAGAACCAAAGACAAAAACCACATGATTATCTCAATAGATGCAGAAAAGGCCTTTGACAAAATTCCACAGTGCTTCATGCTAAAAAACTCTCAATAAATTCAGTATTGATAGAACATATCTCAAAATAATAAGAGCTATTTATGACAAACCCACAGCCAATATCATATTGAATGGGCAAAAACTGAAAGCATTCCCCTTGAAAACTGGCACAAGACAGGGATGTCCTCTCTCACCACTCCTATTCAACATAGTGTTGGAAGTTCTGGCCAGGGCAATCAGGCAAGAGAAAGAAATAAAGGGTATTCAGTTAGGAAAAGAAGAAATCAAATTGTCCCTGTTTGCAGATGACATGATTGTATATTTAGAAAACCCCATCGTCTCAGCCCAAAATATCCTTAAGCTGATAAGCAACTGCAGCAAAGTCTCAGGATACAAAATCGATGTGCAAAAATCACAAGCATCCTTGCACACCAAAACAGACAAACAGAGAGCCAAATCATGAGTGAATTCCCATTCACAATTACTTCAAAGAGAATAAAATACCTAGGAATTCAACTTACCAGAGATGTGAAGGACCTCTTCAAGGAGAACTACAAACCACTGCTCAATGAAATAAAAGAGGATACAAACAAATGGAAGAACATTCCATGCTCATGGATAAGAAGAATCAATATCGTGAATATGGCCATACTGCCCAAGGTAATTTATAGATTCCATGCCATCCCCATTAAGCTACCAATGAATTTCTTCACAGAATTGGAAAACACTACTTTAAATTTCATATGGAACCAAAAAAGAGCCTGCATTGTCAAGACAATCCTAAGCCAAAGGAACAAAGCTGGAGGCATCACACTACCTGACTTCAAACTATACTACAAGGCTACAGTAACTAAAACAGCATGGCACTGGTACCAAAACAGAGATATAGACCAATGGAACAGAACAGAGCCTACAGAAGTAATACCACACATCTACAGCCATCTGATCTTTGACAAACCTGACAAAAACAAGAAATGGGGAAAGGATTCCCTATTTAATAAATGGTGC
>NW_012108832.1:0-1506 GCF_000951045.1 Mandrillus leucophaeus
AAAAAAAAAAAAAAACACATTAACAACTCAACAGCAAAATGAGTAAAAAGATGTGAACTGTTCATAAAAAGAGAAGTAAAGCATATCTTTAAAATTGAAATCCTTACCTATACTTCTAATAAAGTGAAACAAAAATTAAAATATTCTTATATACCAGTTTTCAGCAATGATATACACAAAAATTAAAATTTTGATAACATTTTGTTGATGGTGCTGGAGCAAACAGAATTATTTATTGGTGAAAGTGTAATTTGGAGCAGTTTTAAAGCAGTTTTTCTGATATTTATGAATTTAAAGCAGTTTTTCTGATATCTATAAATACTGCAAATGTATATAATCTATGACCCAGTAATTATTTTTCTAGGATTTAGTCAGGGCTATATTTACACCCATGTGTGAAATCACTTATCCATAATCTAATAATGACATTTGTTTTTAAGTGCGAAAGAATGGAAATAACCTAAATGGTCAACAATAGGAAACCGGTTAATTAAAATAGTTATGCATATCCATTCAAAGTAAAAAAAAATGCAACTGTAAAAAAAGAGTAAGCCGGCTAAGTGTGAATATGAAATGAACTCAAAGCTAAAGTTTGCATATATGCTTGTGTGTATGAGAGAAAAAGTAAGATCAATAGAACAGTGTATGGTGCGCTATCACTTATGTTTAGAAAGGGAGTATACATATTGATTGTCTAAGAATTAAGAGGGATATATGTACTCTGAAGAATGATTACCTTTGCATGTCTGTAGGTGGGAGATTGGGGTAAAAGTAAGACTTTTTACTGTATTAAAATGTTTAAAGGCATAAGAAAAAAGAAATAGAAACCATAATGGAACAAAAAGACAGAACCAAAAATTTTACACTAGAGAAATTTCCCACTGTATGGTATCATTAACTATACCAACATCTGGCATATTGTAAGCACCCAACAAATGCCTTGTTTGTATTGATTAGATGATGTGTCTTTTTAAAGCAGAAGGTATTTACTTAATAAGGTACCATCCCAGTAGCTCTTCTAGATTTTCCTCAAATATTTATAGATAATTCTTAAGGATATGAACCAGAGCAAGACCTCACCTTTGTGAATCCTTGTCAGAGATACTCTTGAGTCAGAAAGATGTAGGTCCCTGGCTGTGGGCTTTTAGTATTTCCCCTGTCCCAGAAATATTTGCCCTATCCCAGAAAACAAGGGAAAATTACATGAACAGAGATCCCGTGATCTCAAATTCAATGCATGCAAGGTCATGTAACCAATAAATAAATAAATAAATAAATAAATAAATAAACAAAACACCACACACACAGATAGAAAGAAGAAAAGGAGGAAGAAGAGAAAGAGAGGAAGGAAGAAAGAAAGGACGAAGAGAAGGAGGAAAAAAACTCGCTATTACTGCCCCAGCCAGCACATTTGGCTTCCTATTCCATTTTCCAAAGCCCACTCACCTGTAGCCTGAAACTCCAAGCCGCAGAGTTATCATTTAAGTAACTACCATTAAATGGGTA
>NW_012108833.1:0-1145 GCF_000951045.1 Mandrillus leucophaeus
CTCGGCTCACTGCAAGCTCCGCTCCACCTCCCGGGTTCACGCCATTCTCCTGCCTCAGCTTCCCAAGTAGCTGGGACTACAGGCGCACGCCACCACGCCCAGCTAATTTTTTGTAATTTTAGTAGAGACGGGGTTTCACCATGTTAGCCAGGATGGTCTCGAACTCCCGACCTCATGATCCACCCGCCTCGGCCTCCCAAAGTGCTGGGATTACAGACGTGAGCCACCGCACCCGGCCCCACCAATTCTTTCACTGTTAAAAAAAAAAATCCTCTCTTGATCCTATTTTCCTTTCCAGTTATTACTCCATTTCTTCTCTTTCCTTTACTGCAAAATTCCAGGTGTCAATATCATTGTCTACACTTGTCATTTCCTATTTCTTTCCTCCTAACTTCTGTTGAACTCGTCCCAATCAGGTTTTCACCCCATCACTTTACTCAAACTGCTTTTTATCAAAGTCACCAATGACATTCACATAACAAAATCCAACTGTCAATTCTCAATCTTCGTCAACCTAGACCACTAGTACTTGACGAAGTTGATCACTTCTCCATGAAACACATGATTCATTAGTCTTCCAAGGAGCCCTTGCTCTCTGTATTTTCTTCCTACCTCACTGACTGCTGCTTCAGATTCTGTTGATATTCCTCCTCGTATCTTGTAAGGTAATTTAAATCCCCAGATATGACATTTCACGCTGAAATACTTAAGTATATGTTCCTTAAAAACAACATATTCTTTTTTTTTTTTCCAACACGGAGTCTTGCTCTGTTGCCCAGGCTGGAGTGCAGTAGCGCAATCTTAGCTCACCACAACCTCCGCCTCCCGGGTTCAAGTGAATCTCTGCTTCAGCCCCCCAAGTAGTTGGGATTACAGGCACCTGCCACCACGCCCGGCTAATTTTTGTATTTTTAGTATGGGGTTTCACTATGTTGGCCAGGCTGGCCTCGAACTCCTGGCCTCAGGTGATCCACCTGCCTCGGCCTCCCAAAGTGCTGGGATTATAGGCATGAGCCCCCTTGCCTGGTCAAAAAAAAAAAAAAAATCATGTTCTTACAAAACTACCATGCCATATCACACCTAACAAAATAAATGAATTCGTTGATATCATCTAATACATAGTCCATATTCAATTTTTTTTTTTT
>NW_012108834.1:0-1609 GCF_000951045.1 Mandrillus leucophaeus
ACTTTATGAGTGTTCCTTGGTTGTGGTTGGTATAATTTAGTTAAAATGGCAGCTTTTTTAGACATGTGACTCTAGCCATTCACACAAACACTGGTTTTCATCTTTCTCCATTCTTATTAAACAGTAGAAATAATGATACTGTTCATAACAATTTTTAATTATAAAAGTATACATGCTCTTTGTAAAAAAATCAGATAATTCAAAAATCTATGTATAGGAAAGAAGGTATAAAGAAGGAATTCATAGTTCCACCTCTTAGAGGTGATGATGATTCACATTTTAAGAAATATCCTTCTAAGTTTTTTTCTTGTTGTACATGTAAACACACCTATTTAAAAACAATACTGTGTTATAAATTGTTTTCAAATATAGTTTTAAAAATAAATTTATAACAGGTATAGCTTTTTTGTAAATATGCATATTATTGATTTTGATGGTACATGATACTGTACTATAAAGAGCTACTATAATTTAAGAACATCTCATTGATAGATGTTTAGCTTGTTACTTAGGATAAACTCTGTTGAAAATTCTGGGTCATAATTTTTAATATGTACTCTTAAACTACTTCCCGCAAATTTTTATCAGTTTACTCTCAGCAGTATTTAGCAGTGCCCATTTTCCCACGTCTTCAATAAGTCAGAGTATTTTTTTAAATCTTTGTTATTCTGTTATACAAAACATTTAAAATTTGAACTTCTTTGGGAGTTTGAAAACTTTACATAAATTTAGAGGCAATTTGTATGCCTGTTCATGTCATTTGTTTTGCTTTTTCTGATAGGAGGCTTGTCTTTTTTGTATTGGTTCAAAAGAGTTCTTTATATATTAGGGAGATTAGCCCTCTACATATAAATCAGTTTATACAAAGTAAATTAGATGTCAGGCAATGTGCTAAATATGCAGTTTTCTCTATTTGTTGATTGTCTTCTTACTTGGATTTATAGCATTTTTTCCCAATTGAAAAGCTACTTATTTGTGTAATCAAATGTATCAATCCTTATAGTTTCTCGCTTTTGCAATTATACTTGGAAAAAACTTTCTCCCCTTGGATTATAGAAATTGTCCCTTAAATTTTCTTCTAATTCTGTGATTTTAAAAATCATTTAAAGATTTAATCTTTCTCAAATTAATTTTGGGGGAAGATACTTGGTAAGAATCCAAAATTATTTTTCCTGTATGTTAACTTGTTATCCCAACACCATTATTTCAGAATCTGTGGCTTTCCCAGTCATCATACACCAAGTTTCCCTAGATCTTTAGGTCTAGTTCTCTTTCCTCTATTCTGTTCCATATGTCAATTACCATCCACTAATTCAGAGATACAAAAGTAGATTCACATATAGAAGTATTAGAGTTCACTCACGGAGTTAGGTAAAGAGTGTTTGGAGAGGATTAAGAATGAGTCCAGGTGGCCGGGCATGGTGGCTCCTTCCTGTAATCCCAGCACTTTGGGAGGCCGAGGTGGGTGGATCACGAGGTCAGGAGATTGAGACCATCCTGGCTAATGGTGAAATCCCATCTCTACTAAAAATACAAAAAATTAGCTGGGCGTGGTGGAACGCACCTGTATTCCCAGCTACTCAGGAGGCTGTGGCAGGAGAATCACTTG
>NW_012108835.1:0-1177 GCF_000951045.1 Mandrillus leucophaeus
CTCGAACTCCTGACTTCAAGTGATCCACCTGCCTCGGCCTGCCAAAGTGCTGGGATTACAGGCTTGAGTCACGGCGCCCAGCCGAAATCCTCAATTTTTAAATGTTAACTCACATTTTATTGAAACTGTAGGTGGGCCAAGCCAAAATATGTCTGCAAGCCGCCAGTTTAGAAGCACTGAGAGAAGCACGTCGTGTTCCTGCCTGCCCATGTGTGGAACATGAGGATGAAATGAACCGTGTCTTCATAGGCACTCAACAAGTGTTTGTTTACTCTTAGTGCCTGTAGGAAGCTTCTGTTGAAAGTTACTAAAAACTCCTTTCCCATGGCCAGAGCGTGGGGACGGATCAGACACTGGAGCCAGAAGATGCTAAAACTCCAAGTCTGCCCACTTTCCTGGCTTGTAATTTGATAGGAAAAAAAAAAAAAAAAATCCCCTTAACACGTAATGCTTCTTGCTGTAACTGAGGAGACAGGCTACTCACAGCTGTGGGTTTTAGACATGCTTTCTTGGACCATCTCGAACTGGACTCTGCTGCTGCTGCTGGCCTCTGGCATCCCGTTCTGAGAGAGGGCAAGAGACAAGGGAGCTGCTGGTGGCGCTGGTTCCTTCTGGACCACGGGGTCATGACGAGTAAACCAGGTCAGGTGGCTGACCTAAGGAGCAGGAACGAATGATGTGAATGATGAGATTTGTGGTGGAGGTGGGGCCGGGGTTTTCCATCCTTTTCTCACACTCCCCACCCAACCCCACACTCAGCCTTTGTGTCTGCATCTGCTCCCAGCCCCACCCTCCCACCCCATCCTCCAACAAGCGTCACGTCCCTGCGCTCTTCAGCATCAGCGCACAACTTCCCCGCTCATTCCCACGTCTTTCTCCGATAAACCCCATCCTCATGTTGCTGGGATGTGATTATCCCTCATTCTAATCCCCAGAGCTTAACCCTCACCCTAGAGTATTGCGGGACCCCAGAATTGGTCATTTCAGCTCATCCATTTCTCTGGCCACAGGGATTGAATTCTGCAGAGCCACAGGATGGCCTTCACCGCTTTGGACTGCTTCTGGGTTCGCGGATGAGCATGTGTCCTGAGCTGACTCCATCAGTGGGAATCTAGAACTTCTCTAGAAATTCTGGGACAGAAATACTTATGCTTATTTTTACCTTTTTTTTTTTTTT
>NW_012108836.1:0-1156 GCF_000951045.1 Mandrillus leucophaeus
TCATAGACAACTGAAGAAGAATGAACATCAGTACAATATAAAGTCTTCAAATCCATTAACAGTGTATCTTCTTTTTACTAATGTTTTATTAATAGACTTATAAATACGATTCCATTTTTTTTTTTCTTTTTTCTTTTTTTTTTTTTTTTTTTTTGAGACAGAGTCTCGCTCTGTCACCCAGGCCGGAGTCCAGTGGTGTGATCTCGGCTCACTGCAACCTCCACCTCCCAGGTACAGGCAATTCTCCTGCTTCAGTCCCCTGAGTAGCTGGAACTACAGGCATGTGCCATCACGCCCAGCTGATTTTTGTAATTTTAGTAGAGACAGGGTTTCATCATGTTGCCCAGGCTGGTCTCAAACTCCTGACCCCAAGTGACCCACCCACCTCAGCCTCCCAAAGGGTTGGGATTACAGGCGTGAGCCACCAGGCCCAGACAATATAGCTTTTTAGAACAATAATACATAATTAACATCTTCATAATATTGAATTTTTAGCCACAAATGTGATATAACTCTCCATTTATTTAGGTCCACTTATGTATCTTCATACATAAATTTGGAATTTTCACTCAAAAACATTGAACTATCTGCAGTCATTATGACCCCTTAATCTGTCTGTGCTATGAGAAATGTTATCTTTCTAAATATTTCTTTTTCTATTAGTTTCTTCTTGATTTATAAGACCAATTAATCTCTGTACTGATTATGAATTCAGAAAACTTGCTACACACTTAAGATTCTAAAGGTGTGCGGCCGGGCGCGGTGGCTCACACTTGTAATTCCAAGCTTTTTGGGAGCCCGAGGCGGGCGGATCACAAGGTCAGGAGATCGAGATCATCCTGGCTAACATGGTGAAACCCCATCTCTACTGAAAATAGAAAAATTAGCCGGGCGCGGTTGCGGGCGCGGTTGCGGGCGCCTGTAGTCCCAGGTACCCGGGAGGCTGAGGCAGGAGAATGGCGTGAACCTGGGAGGCGGAGCTTGCAGTGAGACGAGATCTTGCCGCTGCACTCCAGCTCCAGCCCGGGCGAAAGAGAGACTCCGTCTCAAAAGTAAAATAAAATTAAATTAAAAATAAAAGAAAATTAGCTGGGCGTGGTGGCGGACGCCTATAATCCCAGCTACTCGGGAGGCTGAGGCAGGAGAATGGCGTGAA
>NW_012108837.1:0-1124 GCF_000951045.1 Mandrillus leucophaeus
CCCGGGAGGCAGAGGTTGCAGTGAACCAAGATTGTACCTCTGTACTCCAGTCTGGGTGACAGAGCAAGATTCCATCTCAAAAACAACAACAATAACAACAACAAAAAAAACCTCTACAGATGTGGCAGAATAAAATGATACTGGCGGGGCAAGGTCTATCCATATATCAAGGATTCTTACGGCTTGCACACAAATGGATTTGGGATAGAAATGGACTTGGGATTGGCTCATAAAAGCTCAGTAGCACAATCACCCAAATGAAAACATGAGAAACCAAAGTCAGGTAATGGAAAGTTGAAGATGGGGACAAGAAACTTCTTGGAGACATTCACTGCACCTTGACTGTATCTCCCATTCCAGTACCATCCTATAAACCCCAACGCTGAAGAGGCCCTGCCGTAATTCATAGTGAGTATGGTTCTTAAACATTTCCTAAATGAAAAGCACAGGATGTTAGAGTAAATACTTGTTAATTCGTATCGGAAAATCTAAAGAATAAAAAGGTAGCCGGATGCAGTGACTCACACCTGTAATTCTAACACGTTGAGAGACCAAGACAGGAAGATCACCTGAGGCCAGGAGTACAAGAACAGCTTGAGCAACATAACAGAGCAAAACCCTGTCTCTAGAAAATAATTAAAATAAACTTAGCCGGGCATGGTAGGATGCACCTCCCAGCTACCCAATAGGCTGAGTCAAGAGGGCTAGCTGAGCCTAGGGCTAGCTGCAGCAAACCATGATCATAGTCCTGTCTGAAAAAAACAAACATAAAAAAAGTAGCAAAAACTGAAATTTCCAGAGCTAGCAAAATGATGCCTTACATGAGTATCTCAACAGCTGAACACTCTAATTAGAGACTCTGGGGGTCAAAGTCATCTCTAACAGGCTGCCTCTACTCTCAACTGTGTGACCCAATTGCTTTTAATAAACAATTCTATCCCTGGCTGACTCTATTGGAAATTTAATCTGATCTTATTCTGGGTATATGTAAGTGGTCTCATCCTACTTATTCGTAGCCCACCTAACATCTTGCTGAGCTTAATGAAACTTAGAAAAGATAGGCCGAGCGCGGTGGCTCACGCCTGTAATCCCAGCACTTTGGGAGGCCACAGTAGGAAGATTTC
>NW_012108838.1:0-1868 GCF_000951045.1 Mandrillus leucophaeus
TTTTTT
This sequence comes from Mandrillus leucophaeus, assembly GCF_000951045.1. Classification (NCBI taxonomy): domain Eukaryota; kingdom Metazoa; phylum Chordata; class Mammalia; order Primates; family Cercopithecidae; genus Mandrillus; species Mandrillus leucophaeus. The sequence goes on from NW_012108838.1 coordinate 7, forward strand.
TTCTTTTGAGACGGAGTCTCACTCTGTTGCCCAGGCTGGAGTGCGCTGGTGCGATCTTGGCTCACTGCAAGCTCCACTTCCTGGTTTCACGCCATTCTCCTGCCTCAGCCTCCCAAGTAGCTGGGACTACAGGTGCCCACTACCGCAAATTAGCCTGGCTAATTTTTTGTATTTTTAGTAGAGATGGAGTTTCACCGTGGTCTCCATCTTCTGACCTCGTGATTCGCCGCCTTGGTCTCCCAAAGTGCTGGGATTACAGGCGTGAGCCACCACGCGTGATGGGAGACTATTTTTCTAAGTGAAGTAACTCAGGAATGGAAACCAAACATAGTATGTTCTCACTCGTATGTGAGAGCTAAGCTATGAGGACACAAAGGCATAAGAATGATACACAGGACTTTGGGGACTCGGGGGAAATGGTGAGGGGTGGCAAGGGACAAAAGACTATATATTGGGTACAGTGTACACTGCTCGGGTGTTGGGTACACCAAAATCCCAGATATCACCACTAAAAAGCTTATGTAACCAAACACCACCTGTTCCCCCAAAACTTATTGAAATAAAAATTAAAACCTGAAAAAAAAAAAGACTAGGTGCGGTGGCTCACATCTGTAATCCCAGCACTTTGGGAAGCCAAGGAAGGTGGATCACCTGTGGACAGGAGTTCAAGACCAGTCTGGCCAACATGGCAAAACCCCATGTCTACTAAAAATACAAAAAGTAGCTGGGCATGGTGGCAGGCACCTGTAATCCCAGCTACCCAGGTACTCAGGAGGCTGAGGCAGGACAATCACTTGAACCCAGGAGGCAGAGCTTGCAGTGAGCTGAGATCATGCCACTGCACTTCAGCCTGGGCAACAGACCAAGATTCTGTCTCAAAAAAAAAAAAAAAAATTAAAACATAGAAAATAAATATATGGGATTAAGAGGGAAGAGAAAGGGACCACCAATAATCAAAGAACAAATAGCAGACATGGAGATGGCCTAAGAAGAGACATAATTTCCAAAGTTATAATAAAGGAAAGACACATTAAATACATGGGAAGACATGCAAATTAGAGAAACTAAGATGAACAGTCAGATGATTAAAAAAATAGTCACTAGTAATCAAGGAAATGCAAATTAAAACCATAAGGTACCATTTCCTGCCCAACAGATTGTCAACAACAGTAACAAAAACACTGATAATAACAAGACTTGGAGAAGAATTTGGAATTAGGGGCACTTTCATACCCATTGCTCTGGCCAATTGGTACACGCTGGAAACAAACCCAGAAAAACTGAAGATGAATACTCACCATGGCCCAGCAATTCTGTTCTTAGAATGTTCATCACAACGTGTGTGCATGTGCGTGCGTGTGTGTGTGTGTGTCTCTGTGTGTAGCCAACAATTGGAAGCAGCTCAAACCTCAGCTGTGAGTAGAATAAATAACTAAATTCTTGGATATTCATATCAATATCATTCTGTAGTGAAGAGGAATTAACATAGAAGCAACTCAACAGATGAACACGAAGATATAGATCAGGAAAAAAAAACACGTCACAGGTGATGCTTTTATGTAAAATCCTTTTTTTTTTTTTTTTTTTTAGTTGAGAAGTTCATGTGGTTTAGCTCCATTTTGCTAATGTGTGATGTATTACATTAGTTGATTTTCTTTTGAAACAGAGTCTCACTCTGTCATTCAGCCTGAAGTGCAGTGGTGAGATACCGGCTCACTGCAACATCTGCCTCCCGGGTTCAAGCGATTCTCCTACCTCAGCGTCCTGAGTAGCTGGGATTACAGGTGCACACCACCACGCCTGGCTAATTTTTGTATTTTTAGTAGAGACAGGGTTCCACCATGTTGGCCAGGCTGGTCTCA
>NW_012108839.1:0-2928 GCF_000951045.1 Mandrillus leucophaeus
TAAAATCTTACTATCAGTTTTTATGAAGTTAGCAGTCTTGCAAGTTTAGCTCAAAAATAACATCCCAGAGACTTCCAGTCTCCAATTCTACATGTGAGGATATTAGAAGTCATCACTCTGTCCTAAAAACAAATAAAAAGCTGAAGAAACTGAAAAATCAACAACTCTTCTTAGATCCATCTGATCTAAGTTGGTTAGGCTCTGATAAAAACATGTATAGGTTAGGCTCTGATAAAATTTTTTTTTTTTTTTTTTTGATGGAGTCTCACTCTGTCACCCAGGCTGGAGTGCAGTGGTCACTGCAAGCTCCTCCTCCTGGGTTCACACCGTTCTCCTGTCTCAGCCTCCCTAGTAGCTGGGACTACAGGCATCCGCCACCACGCCCAGCTAATTTTTGTATTTTTAGTAGAGACCGGGTTTCACCATGTTAGCCAGGATGGTCTCGATCTCCTGATCTCGTGATCTGCCTACCTTGGCCTCCCAAAGTGCTGGGATTATAGGAGTGAGCCACTGCACCCAGCCTTTTCTTTGGGAGGGATGCGGGGGGCAGACTTTGTAAGAACAGAATGCTTCTTGTGGTATATTTCACAATGGTTACCCTCTCTTTTCCTTGATACTTCCCTCTCCCCCTGCTGGTTGGTTGCAGAAAGTAAAACTTAAAAAAGTGTGGGCCTCTCCCATCCCATAACTGGGGCCCTCCTGGAGTTTTTAACTCTTGACTTTTCCACACAGAGCTTCAGCCAAGTTTTAAATTACAATTCAGGTTTTTGTACCCTGATCCTAGTTCCCAAAGAGGTTTTCATTCCTGTAAGTTATGATTCTCTGAATCTGTCGGTCTAATCACTATTATTTTTGGGGCAGCAGTTTGCCCTGTGACTCACTTCTCTGATGGATTTAAGAAGAGTTGTTCATTTCTCAGTTTCTTCAGGTTTTTATTTGTTTTTAGGACACAGTGATGACTTCTAATCTCCTTACATGTAGAACTGGAAACTGGAAGTTTCTGGGATATTATTTTTGAACCTTAAACTTCCAAGACTGCTAATTTCATAAAACTGATAATAAAATTTTAATGGAGAAGTTCTGTCCCCAAGATTACTTAAAAATCATAGTTGGACATATAAGAAAACTTCTATTTATCTAAAGAAAAAAAAGCTTCATAAAATATATTAGCATTTTTGTTAAAAGCAGGTTGAAAAGAAACAAAAAGGAATAATAACTTAAGCTCTAAATCTACTGTCCTAGACTATCCATTTATTTGGGATGAAGCAAGCCATTCTCCAAATAAGGTATGTAAACAGTATGATTCAATGTGATTAGACTGATTTCTGTGTGCATTTGAGAGTTTAGATTTCTTATTTAAATTTAACTTGTATGCATTGTGGTATTGGTGAATTAACTATTATTTACAGAAAAACATGTTGTTCTATTTCCTTTTATTATCCAAACTCTATGCAGTTTTAAGAAATTATTTTGTTGTTTCATTCTACTTACACATGGTTGTACATTACTTATTCCGTGATGCGGAAGAGTGGGATTCCTAGCAGTGACATGTTCTAAGCATACCCGGAAGTTGAGATTCTATACTTTGTGTATAAAAGATACAGTGTGAATGTAGGGAGTGGGTTGAGAGAGAGAGAGAGACAGAGAGAGACTGATTTCAAAAAAGAGAGTGCAAGAATATGCACCCCCAATAGAAACAAAGAAAATCTCCTTTTCCTATAAATGTCTCCAAAACTGCAAAATCAAAAATGAAAGAAAACAAAGGGGGAAATGAGTTATATCTAAACCTAAAGTTTCAGTTCTGATGTTCTAGAACTCCTCTATTAGCTCCTGAGCAAACTGTAATCCACAATCAGTGAATAATGTTTGGTAACTAATACATTTCCCTCTCTTCCACAGGCCCTGGCCCTACTCCTAGTAACTGCTGTGTAGAAATTGCCTACTAAATAGACCAGGTCATGGGAACATGTGTATTTACGAAGGAGTTCCATCACTTACACTGGCGATGAGGACTATTCAAGCTCACAGAAACTTTGATTCAAGGCCATCAATATATTGATATAAATTAAAAAGCAACCTTTACTAATGAAAAAATCAATGAATAAAATTTGCTTCAAAAGTTTAAAGTTAGCAATCAAATAAGAAAATAAAAGTTTAAAACTTCAATTACTTGTGCTTCATCATTTTTAATCAATTTTTTGTTCTCTATAGAGAACAAAATTCTGTATACTTCTTCAAGCCAAAATATCTTTCTCTCATAGGTTTAATCAAACAGAATATTTAGAAAAAAAAAAACACAAGAATATCTCTTTTGTAAGTATTTGCTGACAACAACAATATGCTTTAAAATTGTAGTGGGAAAGCAAGTAACATACAACTTTTTACGAGGTTGCAGTTGTTTTAAAACTTAGGGCCCAATTTTAATAAAAAACATAATATTTCCAAAATTATAATGTTCTTTCTAGCTAACTTAAAAGTAAATGTCAAAGTAGGTTTTAAATAAAACCCTTTAATCAATGATGTTTCTAATCCCAAAAATTTAACATAAAAAAGTATGACAAATATTAAAACATACATTTCCTAGGCAATATTCTGTGTTTGTTTTTGTCTTTGAAAGATTCAAGAAAATACTTCCTCTTTGTTCACATATTGCTTGTAACAGAGCTGATCATCTCATCTAGAGTATATCGATTAAGTAGTGTCTTTGTTATCTCGTGTTTTAATATTTATCAAACATATTTATCATTTTCTCTTCATTTACATTTTCTTGTTTCACATACCATTTGTAATAATTATATTCAATGCTCCTCTTAGAGGACAAGAAATGTATGTCTTCTTTTTTGTCTGTGGTTTTATTTCTTCTGTATCTGATATGACAGTTTTAGTTTCTTCATGTGCAGTACTGTTAGGATCAATGAGACTCTGTAG
>NW_012108840.1:0-2759 GCF_000951045.1 Mandrillus leucophaeus
CTCTGTCTCCCAAATTGTCGAGATTACAGGCGTGAGCCAGCACTCCTGGTCTTGAATTCTTTAACCATTGTCCTCTACCAGAAAGTGTATACTATATTAATTCTCTCACTGTAGAGATTCTTTTTTTTTTTTTTTTTTGAGATGGAGTCTCGTTCTGTCGCCCAGGCTGGAGTGCAATGGCACGATCTTCACTCACTGCAACCTCTGCCACTAGGTTCAAGTGATTTTCCTGCCTCACCCTCCTAAGTAGCTGGGATTACAGGGATGCACCACCACGTCCGGCTATTTTTGTATTTTTAGTAGAGACAGAGTTTCACCATGTTTGCCCAGGCTGGTCTTGAACTCCTGGCCTCAAGTGATCCGCCTGCTTTGGCCTCCCAAAGTGCTGGGATTACAGGTGTGAGCCACCATGCCCAGCCCTTTTGTTTGTTTGCTTTAAGACAGATTCTTACTCTATCACCCAGCCTGGAGTGCAGTGCTGCAGTCATAGCTCACTGCAGCCTCAACCTCCTGGGCTCAAAGGGTCCTCTCACCTCAGCCTCCCAAGTAGCTGGGATTACAGGTGTGCTCCACCATGCACAGCTAATTGGTTTTTGGTTTTAGTTTTGGTTCTGTTTTGTAGAATTGAGGCCTCGCTTTGTTGCCCAGGCTGATCTCAAACTCCCTGGGGCTCAAGTGATCCTCCCACCTCAGCCTCCCAAAGTGCTGGGATGACAGGCATAAGCCTCTGTACTCAGCCAAGATTCTTAAAACAGCCAGATTTTCTGGAAACTGGTTGACCCAGTTGGATTATATGAAACACAATGGATGAATGTAATCAACAGTTCAACTGAGTTGAACTAGCCCTGGCCAAGATTCAGGAGACCTCAGCGGGGCACAGTGGCTCATGCCTGTAATCCCAGCATTTTGGGAGGCCTAGACAGGCAGATCACCTGAGGTCAGGAGTTCAAGACCAGCCTGGCCAACATGGTGAAACCCCATCTCTACTAAAAATACAAAACATTAGCCGGGCATGGTGGTGGGCACCTGTAGTCCCAACTACTCCCAGCTGAGGCAGGAGAATCGCCTGAACCTCGGAGGCAGAGGTTGCAGTGAGCCGAGATCGTGCCACTGCACTCCAGCCTGGAAGACAGAGCGAGACTCTGTCTCAAACAATCAGGAGACTTAATTCTGTTCCCAGTTCTGCCATTATAAGCTCTGTGACATTATCACTTAACTTTTCCCTGGACTTGTTTTCCCTTGTGTCGAATGAGGATGTTGAAGTGATTTCTTTTTTTTTTTTTTTTTTGAGATGTAGTCTTGCTCTGTCGCCTGGGCTAGAGTGCAGTGATGCAATCTCGGTTCACTGCAAGCTCCGCCTCCCAGGTTCACACCATTCTCCTGCCTCAGCCTCCCCAGCAGCTGGGACTACAGGCGCCCGCCACCACGCCCAGCTAATTTTTGTATTTTTTAACAGATGGAGTCTCACTATGTTGCCCAGGCTGATCTCAAACTCCCTGGGGCTCAAGTGATCCTCCCACCTCAGCCTCCCAAAGTGCTGGGATGACAGGCATAAGCCTCTGTACTCAGCCAAGATTCTTAAAACAGCCAGATTTTCTGGAAACTGGTTGACCCAGTTGGATTATATGAAACACAATGGATGAATGTAATCAACAGTTCAACTGAGTTGAACTAGCCCTGGCCAAGATTCAGGAGACCTCAGCGGGGCACAGTGGCTCATGCCTGTAATCCCAGCATTTTGGGAGGCCTAGACAGGCAGATCACCTGAGGTCAGGAGTTCAAGACCAGCCTGGCCAACATGGTGAAACCCCATCTCTACTAAAAATACAAAACATTAGCCGGGCATGGTGGTGGGCACCTGTAGTCCCAACTACTCCCAGCTGAGGCAGGAGAATCGCCTGAACCTCGGAGGCAGAGGTTGCAGTGAGCCGAGATCGTGCCACTGCACTCCAGCCTGGAAGACAGAGCGAGACTCTGTCTCAAACAATCAGGAGACTTAATTCTGTTCCCAGTTCTGCCATTATAAGCTCTGTGACATTATCACTTAACTTTTCCCTGGACTTGTTTTCCCTTGTGTCGAATGAGGATGTTGAAGTGATTTCTTTTTTTTTTTTTTTTTGAGATGGAGTCTCGTTCTGTCGCCCAGGCTGGAGTGCAGTGGCGCGATCTCGGCTCACTGCAAGCTCCACCTCCTGGGTTCACGCCATCCTCCTGCCTCAATCTCCACAGTATCTGTGACTACAAGCACATGAGAACACCTAGCCTAATTTTTAAACTTTTTTTGAAGAGAGAGCATCTCGCTAGGTTTCACATGCTGGTCTTGAACCCCTGGGCTCAAGGGATCCTCCCACTGCAGCCTCCCAAAAATGCTGGGATTACAGGCATGATCCACCATGCCTGGCCACTTCTTTGCTTTCTTCAGCTTTTGTTCTAGTGTCTTCAGTGTGGATGATACTGGTCAGACCATTTTCTAGGAGCAGGATCCCAATTATTCAAGTTCCTGCTCTTCCCAGGTAGTTCATAGAAACTTCTGGCCCTTTGTCCCAATCCAGCAACTGCAGAGTACATAGAAAAGCAGGTGGGGTTGGGTGCAGTGGCTCACATCTGTAATCCCAGCACTTTGGGAGGCTGAGGCATATCACAAGGTGAGGAGTTCAAGACCAGCCTGACCAATATAGTGAAATCCTGTCTCTACTTAAAAATACAAAAATTAGCTGGGTGTGGTGGCGCGTACCTGTAATCCCAGCTACTCAGGAGGC
>NW_012108841.1:0-1225 GCF_000951045.1 Mandrillus leucophaeus
TAACCAGCTGACAATCTCTGCCTTTTAACTGGGGTATTAGAACTCTACTGTCCATTACATCACTAGCCTCCTACAACTACGTAAATTTAAATTAACGATTCTCCCGCCTCAGCCTCCCAAATAGCTGGGATTGCAGGCATGCACCACCACATCCAGGTATTTTTGTATTTTTAGTAGAGACAAGGTTTCACCATGTTGGCCAGGTTGGTCTCGAACGCCCAACCTTAGGTGATCCATCTGCCACGGCCTCCCAAAGTGCTGGGATTACAGGCACGAGCCATTGCATCCAGCCTCTAGGGGCTAAATTGATGACTTAGGTCCAGTCTCCTAATGTTCGGCAAAGTAAAGCCAGACTAGGACCTCCACATTAGATAAAAACAAATGTTGCCATGACAGTAAGAGGCCACTTCTGGGTGGAGCGAGTTGGTGGGTGTGAGGAAGCGTCAGTGTTTGCAGGCAGTGGTTCTCCTGGGTATCTGAAGAAACAACACTGTTTACTTGGAGTTCATCTTTCATTAATTCAAAAGGAAAAAAAAACATATAGTGACACTTTAATTAACAAAAAGGATATATCTGAGAGGCACGAATGTGTTGTCAGAAGTTTCAACAGAGACAGTAGCAGCAACTCAGGATTCTGGGTGGACGCGGATTCCCTTCCTCCCCATTCTACTTCCCTCCACAACTCTCTCGAGTGGTGGAGCACAGCCCCATAGCCTTCCTGGTCCCCCTCTGAGGGCTCTCCATGCCTCACTGTCATCATGAGGTCGGGGAGGCACAGCCTGCTGCCCAATAATTACAGCACACCACAGGAGCCCCAAGGCACCATTCCTGGTGAGGACAGCTGTGATAGACAATGTCCCTATCTGTTACGGGCTGAACTGTGTTCCCGCCCAACTCATATGCTGAAGCCTAACCTCAGTACCTCAGAATGTGACTGTTTTGTATTTGGAGATAGGGCCTTTTAAGAAGTGATTAAGTGGCCAGGCGTGGTGACTCACACCTGTAATCCCAGCACTTTGGGAGGCCAAGGCAGGTGGATCACCTGAGGTCAGGAGTTCAAGACCAGCCTGGCCAACATGGCGAAACCCCGTCTCTACTAAAAATACAAAAATTAGCTGGGTGTAGTGCCACGTGCCTGTAATCTCAGCTACTCGGGAGGCTAAGGCAGAAGAATCGCTTAAACCTGGGAGGTGGAAGTTGCAGTGAGCCGAGACTGCGCCATTGC
>NW_012108842.1:0-1588 GCF_000951045.1 Mandrillus leucophaeus
GCAACAAAGTTTAATACATATTAGAACTTCAAAAATGAATCAAATGTTTTTATAAAATTTAGCTGTAAAATGGGGCCAAGGAAAAGTAAACGTGAGAGGAAAAATAACAATAATAGATAGATGCAGTAACTAAAGTTACTGCAATTTGATATGTTAAAAAACTAATCAATAAGTTAAGCCTTCATTGTGTAACTTACACACAAAGATTTTATTGTTATGAAAATTTTAGCTGTATCTGAAAATTGTGGCAAACTAGAAATATTTTAACCGTGCTATATGTTGAAGGGATTAAAGTGAATAAATAAAAAAAAAAATAATAAAAAAAATAAAAAGCACAAAAATATCTAGGCAAATTCTAATACATTTGTAATTGTATTGATTTAAATGATCTTTTGCTATTCCTGCTGCCAAAAATTAATTTATTTTAGCCTATGGTAGTTGCATGAACATTTAAACACAGCACAGATAACTGAACACTTTCAAATGTTTCCATTTGCACCCCCCAAAAAGCAAGTATGTAAAGTCTAAAACATATTGTCCATTAATTCCTGAAGCCCTTAATATAATAAAACCTTCATGCTTTACAGATTCAATTTTGGTTAAAATTTTTAAATATGTACTTCTAACTTTAATTGAGTCTATTAAGCAATACTTGTAGAAAAGTCTTAAATGTGACCCAACACCCTTACTGATTAAAAAAATAGCAGTGAAATTTCTTTTTCTTTTTCTTTTTTTTTTTCATTATACTTTAAGTTCTAGGGTACATGTTTACACCGTGCAAGTTTGTTACATATGTATACATATGCCATGTTGGTGTGTTGCACCCATTAACTCGTCATTTACATTAGGTATATCTCCTAATGCTATCCCTCCTCTCTCCCACAACCCCATGAAAGGTCCCGGTGTGTGATGTTCCCCTTCCTGTGTGCAAGTGTTCTCATTGTTCAATTCCCACATATAAGTGAGAACATGTGGTGTTTGGTTTTCTGTCCTTGCAATAGTTTGCTCAGAATGATGGTTTCCAACTTCGTCCACGTCCTTACAAAGGACAGGAACTCAACTTTTTTATGGCTGCATAGTATTCCATGGTATGTATGTGCCACATTTTCTTAATCCAGACTATCATTGATGGACATTCAGGTTAGTTCCAAGTCTTTGCTATGTGAATAGTGTCACAATAAACATACATGCTCCTGTGTGCTTCATGTGTTCATAGCAGCATGATTTATAATCCTTTGGGTATATACCCAGTAACGGGATGGCTGGGTCAAATGGTATTTCTAGTTCTAGATCATTGAGAAATCACCACACTGTCTTGCACAATGGTTGAACTAGTTTACACTCCCACCAACAGTGTAAAAGTGTTCCTATTTCTCCACATCCTCTCCAGCGTCTGTTGTTTCCTGACTTTTTAATAATCGCCATTCTAACTGGTGTGAAATGGTATCTCGTTGTGGTTTTGATTTGCATTTCTCTGATGGCCAGTGATGATGAGCATTTTTTCATATGTCTGTTGGCTGCATAGATGTCTTCTTTTGAGAAGTGTCTGTTCATATCCTTTGCCCACTTTTTGATGGCATTGTTTTTT
>NW_012108842.1:1638-28560 GCF_000951045.1 Mandrillus leucophaeus
CTGTTGGCTGCATAGATGTCTTCTTTTGAGAAGTGTCTGTTCATATCCTTTGCCCACTTTTTGATGGCATTGTTTTTTTTTTTTTTTCTTGTTTGAGTTATTTGCAGATTCTGGATATTAGCCCATTGTCAGATGAGTAGATTGCAAAAATTTTCTCCCGTTCTGTAGGTTGCCTCTTCACTCTGATGGTAGTTTCCTTTGCTGTGCAGAAGCTCTTTAGTTTAATTAGATCCCATTTGCCAATTTGGGCTTATGTTGTCATTTCTTTTGGTGTTTTAGACATGAAGTCCTTGCCTATGCCTATGTCCTGAATGATACTGCCTCGGTTTTCATCTTGGGTTTTTATGGTTTTAGGTCTGACATTTAAGTCTTTAATCCATCTTGAATTAATTTTTGTGTAAGCTGTAAGGAAGAGATCCAGTTTCAGCTTTCAACATATGACTAGCCAATTTTCCCAGCACCATTTATTAAATAGGGAATCCTTTCCCCATTTCTTGTTTTTGTTGAATTTGTCAAAGATCAGATGGTTGTAGATGTGTGGTATTATTTCTGAGGACTCTGTTTTGTTCCATTGGTCTATATCTCTGTTTTGGTACCAGTACCATGCTGTTTTGGTTACTGTAGCCTTGTATTATCATGTGAATTCAGGTAGCGTGATGCCTCCAGCTTTGTTCCTTTGGCTTAGGGCTGTCTTGGCATTGCAGGCTCTTTTTGGTTCCATACGAACTTTAAAGTAGTTTTTCCCAATTCTGTGAAGAACATCATTGGTAGCTTGATGGGGATGACATGGAATCTATAATTTACCTTGGGCAGTATGGTCATTTTCATGATGTTGATTCTTCCTATCAATGAGCATGGAATGTTCTTCCCTTTGTTTGTCCTCTTTTATTTTGCTGAGCAGTGGTTTGTAGTTCTTGAAGAGGTCCTTCACATCCCTTGTAAGTTGGATTCCATAGTGTTTTATTATCTTTGAAGCAATTGTGAATGGGAATTCACTCATGATTTGGTTCTCTGTTTGTCTTTTATTGGTGTATAGGAATGCTTGTGATTTTTGCACATTGATTTTGTATCCTGAGACTTTGCTGAAGTTGCTTATCAACTTAAGGAGATTTGGGACTGAGAAAATGAGGTTTTCTAAATATATAATTATGTCATCTGCAAACAGTGACAATTTGACTGTCTCTTTTCCTAAATGAATATCCTTTATTTCTTTCTCCTGCCTGATTGCCCTGGCCAGAACTTCCCCTCAAGACGAGCAACCCCAAGACACATAGTTGTCAGAGTCAACAAAGTTGAAATGAAGGAAAAAATGTTAAGGGCAGCCAGAGAGAAAGGTCAGGTTACCCACAAAGGGAAGCCCATCAGACAACAGCAGATCTCTCAGCAGAAACTCTGCAACCCAGAAGAAACTGGGGGCAATATTCAACATTCTTAAAGAAAATAATATTCAACCCAGAATCTCATATCCAACCAAACTAAGCTTCATAAGTGAAGGAGAAATAAAATCCTTTACAAACAAACAAATGCTGAGAGATTTTGTCACCACCAGGCCTGCGTTACAAGAGCTACTGAAGGAAGCACTAACCAGGGAAAGGAACAACTGGTACCAGCCACTGGGAAAACATGCCAATTATAAAGACTATCGATGCTAGGAAGAAACTGCATCAACTAACAAGCAAAATAATCAGCTAACGTCATAATGACAGGATCAAATTCACACATAAAAATATTAACCTTAAATGTAAATGGGCTAAATGCTCCAATTAAAAGACACAGAGTGGTTAGTTGGATAAAGAGTCAAGATCCATCTGTGTGCTGTATTCAGGAGTCCTATCTCATGTGCAGAGATACACATGAGCTCAAAATAAAGGGATGGAGGAAGATCTACCAAGCAAATGGAAAACAAACGAACAAAAAGGTAGGGGTTGCCATCCTAGTCTCTGATAAAACAGACTTCAAATCAACAAAGATCAAAAGAGACAAAGAAGGTCATTACATAATGGTAAAGGGATCAATTCAACAAGAAGGGCTAACTATCATAAATATATATACACCCAATACAGGAGCACCCAGATTCATAAAGCAAGTCCTTAGAGAGCTACAAAGAGACTTAGACTCCCATACAATCACAATGGGAGACTTAAACGCCCCACTGTCAACATTAAACAGATCAATGAGATGGAAAGTTGACAAGGATATCCAGGAATTGAATTCAGCTCTGCACCAAGTGGATCTAATAGATATCTACAGAACTCTCCACCCCAAAACAACAGAATATACCTTCTTCTTGGCACCACATCACACTTACTCCAATATTGACCACATAGTTGGAAGTAAAGCACTCCTCAGCCAATGTAAAAGAACAGAAATTATAACAAACTGTCTCTCAGACCACAGTGCAATCAAATTAGAACTTAGGATTAAGAAACTCACTCAAAACTGCTCAGCCACATGGAAACTGAACAACCTGCTCCTGAATGACTACTGGGTACATAATGAAATGAAAGCAGAAATAAAGCTGTTCTTTGAAACCAGTGAGAACAAAGACACAACATACCAGAATCTCTGGGACACATTTAAAGTAGTGTGTAGAGGGAAATTTATAGCACTAAATGCCCACAAGAGAAATCAGGAAAGATTTAAAATTGATACCCTAACATCACAATTAAAAGAACTAGACAAGCAAGATCAAACACATTCAAAAACTAGCAGAAAGCAAGAAATAACTAAGATCGGTGTAGAACTGAAGGAGATAGAGACACAAAAATCCTTCAAAAAATCGATGAATCCAGGTGCTGGTTTTTTGAAAAGATCCACACAATTGATAAACAGCTAGCAAGACTAAGAAAGAAGAAAAGAGAGAAGAATAAAATAGACACAATAAAAATGATAAAGGGGATATCACCCCCGATCCCATAGAAATACAAACTACCATCAGAGAATAATACAAACACCTCTATGCAAATAAACTAGAAAATCTAGAAGAAATGGATAAATTCCCAGACATATGCACCCTCTCAAGACTAAACCAGAAAGAAGTTGAATCCCTGAATAAACCAATAATAAGCTCGGAAATTGAGGCAATAAATAATAGCCTACCAGCCAAAAAGACTCCAGGACCACACGGATTCACAGCCAAATTCTACCAGAGGTACAAAGAGGATCTGGTACCATTCCTTCTGAAACTATTCCAATCAATAGAAAAAGAGGGAATCCTCCCTAACTCATTTTATGAGGCCTGCATCATCCTAATACAAAAGCCTGGCAGAGACACACACAAAAAAGAGATTTTAGACCAATTTCCCTGATGAACATCGATGAAAAAATCTTCAATAAAATACCAGCAAACCCAATCCAGCATCACGTCAAAAGGCTTATCCACCACGATCAAGTTGTCTTCATCCCTGGGATGCAAGGCTGGTTCAACATATGCAAATCAATAAACGTAATCCATCACATAAACAGAACCAAAGACAAAAACCACATGATTATCTCAATAGATGCAGAAAAGGCCTTTGACAAAATTCAACAGCTCTTCATGCTAAAAACTCTCAATAAACTCGGTCTTGATGGGATGTATCTCAAAATAATAAGAGCTTTTTATGACAGACCCACAGCCAATATCATACTGAATAGGCAAAAACCGGAAGCATTTCATTTGAAAACTGGCACAAGACAGGGATGCCCTCTCTCACCATTCCTATTCAACATAGTGTTGGGAGTGAAATTTCTTAATCAGATGAAAAATAAGAAACAATAGCTATTAAACAAATAAACAAAAAACAACGAAATAAAACAATCAAGAAACCTAACTTCAGAAAATTGTCTACTTAAAAATGAATGATTAGAATAATTTTTAAAAATCAGGATCAAGACAAAGATGTTCTTTAACATCTCTTCAATTTAATGTTTAATTTGATGTTTTATTTAATGCAATATACATATTTACATATTGTTTTCTAAAACGAAATTGCTGAATTATTCAAAACACAAAGTTTATCAGAATTGCTATATATTAAAATAATATACAAAAATAAATTGCAATCTTATACACACATTACAATCAGAAATGAAATTTTAAAATTACTGAATGAGACACTACAAATAATACAATATACCTAGTAATAGCTGTAACATAAAAAGATTATAGTCATTCTCAAATAAATTATCTCAATGGTTAATTCTGTGTTTGTATGAACTTGATTTCCAAAATCTGTGATATAAATAATGTGCTTGATATGGTTTGGCTGTGACCCCACACAAACTCATCTTGATTATCCCCACATATTGTGGGAGGGACCAGGTGGAGGTAATAGGATCATGGGGACAGTTTTTGCCATGCTGCTCTCCTGAGAGTGAATGAGTTTCATGAGATCTCATGGTTTTATAAGCATCTGGCATTTCCCCTGCTTGCACTCATTCTCTCTCCTGTCCCCGCTTTGAAAAGTTGCCTTCCGCCATGATCGTAAGTTTCTTGAGGCATCTCAAGCCATGTGGAAACAGAGTCAATTAAAACTCTTTCTTTATAAATTACCCAGCCTCAGATATTTTTTCACAGTAGTATGATAATGGACTAATACTGGGCTCAAAATAGCTAGAATACATTTGAAGGACAAAGTCATAAATACTCACTTGAACAGATATTAAGGTAAATAATAAATAATAACACTTAAGTAATAATATAGTGTGGTAACAACACAGTGATGGAAAACTAGTATATAAAGACAGGTAGAGACCTAATCATATATGTGTAGCTAATATGTCACTGCATTTCATACCACTGGGAAATGGGAAAAATTATAGATTGCTTAATTAATTACCTGAAACAATTGTTTAACCACATAGAAACAAAAAGAACTGCATTTTTTTTTGTTTGCCTAACAAAACCAATTACAAATTTCTTAAAGAAACAGATTTTAGAAAAAATAATTTGTATTACATATTATCTGTCAAATAGATATATAGTACTTATATAATAGATACTATTGATGTATACATAATATAATGTTTATTACATATTAATATTATATATATTATATATCATGTTAACAACTCCTGGTCTAGAAGTTTGAAGGTGAGAGGGGCATATATTGAATATGTTGTGTGTTATAAACTTTAATTCTATGCATTGTCTCCATGCAAGAGGATGCCTAATTGTCTAGCAAAGAGAAGAGTGTCTTCAACTGACCTATAGAGTTCAGGGGAATATGGAGGTTCAAGGTTCTCAAATACATCAATCCATCTGTCCCAAACCTATGTCTTGGCTTTGGTGTAGGATGTTTGCTGGCTAGAAAAAATAATTGTTATGAATTCAGCATCCTTTGTAATTCTGATAAGCCAAAGATTAGGAGGTCCTGATTATGATTTTCAAGACAGTTTGCCCATTTGCTATGGGACATAAGGGTCTCTTTAAAAACTATACTATAAGTACTGTACTCTAAATACAGTATAGTGTATATAAGGCTACAGTAACCAAAATAACTGGCACAAAAACAGACACATAGATTAATGGAACAGAATAGAGAGCCAAGCTCCCCCACAACCATCTGATCTTTGATAAAGTCAACAAAAGCAAGCAATGGGGAAATAATTCCCTATTCAATACATGGTGGTGGCCACTGGCTAGCCACATGCAGAAGATTGAAACTGGACCCCTTCTTTCCACCACATACAAAAAACAACTCAAGATAGATTAAAGACTTAATTGTAAAAAACTAAAACCATAAACACCTTGGGAGATAACCTAGAAAATACCATTCTGGACGTAGGAGTTGGCAAAGATTTCATTATGAAGGTAAGAAAAGCAATCGCAACAGAAACAAAAATTGACAAATCGGACCTAATTATACTAAAGAGCTTCTATACTGCAAAAGAAACTATCAACAGAATAAACAGCCTACAGAATGGGAGAAAATACTTGCAAACTATGTATCTGACAAAAGTCTAGTATCCAGAATCTATAAGGAGTTTAAACTAACAAGCAAAACAACCCCATTAAGAAGTGAACAAAGAACATTAGCAGACACCTTTCGAAAGCAGACATACATGTGTCTAATAAGCATATGAAAAACTACTCAAAATCAATAATCATTAAAGAAATGCAAATCAAAATCACAACAAGATACCATCTCACACCAGTCAGAATTGCTCTTATTCAAAAGCCAAAAGATAAACAGATGATGTCCAGGTTGCAAAGAAAAGGGAATACTTATATACTGCTGGTGGGAATGTAAATTAGTTCAGCCATTGTGAAGCAGTTTGGTGATTTCTCAAAGAACTGAAAGCAGAATTACCATTCAATCCAGCAATCTCATTATTGGGTATATGCTCAAAGGCATATAAATTATTTTACCTTAAAGACATAGGCACACGTGTTCATTACAGCACTATTCACAATAGCGGAGACATGGATTCAACCTAAATGCTTATCAGTGGTAGACTCAATGAAAAAAATGTGGTATATATACACAATTGAATGCTATGCAGCAGAAAAACAAACAAACAAACAAACAAACAAAACAAAAAAACAAGATCATGTCCTTTGCAGCAACATGGATGGAGCTGGAGGTCATTATCCTATGCAAAGTAACGCCGGAACAGAAAACCAAATATATGTTCTCACTTATGAGTGGCAGCTATAACATTGACTACATACGGACATGAAGAAGGAAACAACAAACATTAGGGCCCACCTGAGAGTGGAGGGAGGAAGCAGGATGAGGATCAAAAAACTACCTATTGAGTCCTATGCTTATTACCAGGATGATGAAATAATCTGTACATCAAACACCCATGACACAGAATTTACCTATGTAACAAACATTCACATGTACCCCTGAACCTAAAACAAGAGTTTGAGAAAATAATTACTATAAAAAAAGAAAACCTGTCATGGATGCCTTCTGCTTTATATTGTGTCCTGAGATATATATGGCTGAATTGATTCTGTTATTTTCTTTCTACCTTACATTGTTGAAGGTAATAAACACAGCTAACAGCTACGTAATCTTATAATCGTTATTGGTCCCATATTTCTTAAGTGTAGATTTTGCACAAGAATAGTCCATCCTCTTCCATCTGTTCCTCACCACAATTCACCAATAATGAAAATAGTAGTAATTGTGATTGTACTGCATGCCAAGTGATATCTACATCACTTCTATCAGTAATGTAGTTTTTATAGCTATATAGCCTAGCATCGCTACAATATTACTCTCTGTTTTGAGTTCCCAAAGAAATAGGCTCTCAGGAAAAAATCTGAGTGCAAATTATTTCTGTAATAAGCATTGCCAGGTAATTCCACAAGGGCAGTGGATAACATTAAATAAGGAAAGGACAAGATCCAATATAAAGGTATTACTAAGTCACTTACCACTGTGGGAAACTGTGCATACATGTAACAAAAATCAACATAATATTTAACAGAATATTGTATACTCTGTTCAATATTTAAAAATATATAAAATAATATATGTTACTTAATAATAAGTACAAAAAATCATTACAAAGAACATGAGAATGAAAGAATTGAAGACAGAGTCATAAGGAGCAAACGAGCAGACAAGATATGTAGAATTGTATCATAATATTTAATTTCTTTAGATGGCTATCAAATAGATTAGTATTTGTTTTACCTCACTTTGTGTGTGAAATTATGTATGACTATGTATAAAAATAGTTCAAATAAAACCTTTGAGATGAAGGTAAAAAATTGAGCTTAATACTTTTTATAACAGATTTATTTGAAAGTAAATTAAAAAAAAGTACATAAGCAAAAGCATTTCAGAAAATAAAAGCAACAAGAAAGATGAAGATTTTACAAAATTAATGCAGGCCAAAATGCCCAGAAAAAGCGCCTTAAAAAGGCATGCTGTATATTGTAAAATATAACAAGAACATTTAATTTTTGTGAATTATGTTTTCATGAAGAATATGAATTTTATTATTTCTTTTTTACTTCCTATATGCTTATTTTGTCAATTAGTGAAAGAAGGTCATAATAATCTCCAAGTATAAATGGGACTCTGTCTATTTCTCCTTTAATTTTCATCAATTTGCTTTCTTTACTTTGATGCTCTTAGGTACATATATATTTCTGATTTTTATGTCTTCTTGATGAAATGACAACTTTAATTATCAAATCACCATTTTTCCCTAATAATTTTTCCAAAAATCTACTTTATTTGATGTTATTGTAGCCACCCCTGTTTTATTATACTTGTATTGCTATAAAATGTGTATTCTCATTTTATTTTTAAACTGTTTCTTTATAAAATGAGTTTCTTCTAGACATCATATAGATGTCTAGAAAAGCCAATCTGACAATGTTTACCTTTTAGTGAGAGTAGAGAGAACATTTGTATTTATTGTGATTATTCATAGGTTTGAAGAGAAATTTATTATTTTGCTATTTGTTTTATAAATTCATCTTATCTCTTCTTTGTTCTTTTTTTTTTCTTTTCTACCTTCATTTGAATTAGTAGAATATATTTTATAATTCTATTTGACTTTTTTTTTTTTTTTTTTGAGATGGAGTCTCACTCTGTCACCCAGGCTGGAGTGCAGTGGCCAGATCTCGGCTCACTGCAAGCTCCGCCTCCTGGGTTTACGCCATTCTCCTGCCTCAGCCTCCCGAGTAACTGGGACTACAGGCGCTCGCCACCTCGCCCGGCTAGTTTTTTTGTATTTTTTAGTAGAGACGGGGTTTCACCCTGTTAGCCAGGATGGTCTTGATCTCCTGACCTCATGATCCACCCGTCTGGCCTCCCAAAGTGCTGGGATTACACTATTTGACATTTTTATTGGCTTTTTAGATATTTGTTTTGCTCCTTTTTTTGTGGTTGTACGTTCAGTTTGCAATTAATATCATCTTTTGCATAACAACTTTACAACAGTATACTTCCTGTACCTCCTTCCAGATTTTCTGCTATTATTGCCATATATTTTACATCTATGTGTTATAACTTCACAATACAATAAATAATAGTAGTTATTATTTTGTTTTTAAGCAGTCATTTAACCTTTAGTGATATTAAATAAAATTTTTAAATGTCTTTTATATTCACACACATATTTATAATTTTAACACTCTCCATTCACTTGTCTACATCCAAATATCCATTAGATATTATTTTTCTTCTGCCTTTAACTTTTTGTAAAGAAGTGGTCTTCTAGAGAAGATTAATTTTCTTGTTTCTTGTAGCTATAAAAAACTTTAGTCTTTATTTTTAAAATTATATTTGCTGTATATTTAATTGTCTGGGCATACATATATTTATTACAAGGATTGTATTTTTTTCAGGACTTTTTAGATTTAACTTTATTGTTTTCTATCTTGCATTACTTTTAATGAGAAGTCTGTTTCTATATTTTCTTCATTCATTAGGTGATACAGTTTTTAAAACTTTTCTACAATTTTTGAGGTTTTTTTCTTTATAACTGGAGTTCAATACATTGATTATGATGTGCTCGGGATGACTTTTTTTTTTCCTTTTTACCTGGTTAATTGAATTTCTGGGATGTATGCATATACAGATTTCACCAAATTTAAAAATAATTATTATTTCTTTCAAAATTGGTTTCTGTGGATGCTCCCTCTTTCAGAGAATCTAATTACATGCATGTTGGGATGCTTTGTTTATTTTGTAGGGGGAGTGAAGAATGGTTTTGTTCATTTTGAGTAGTTTATATTACACTATTTTAAAGTTTATTATATTTTTCTATAGTATGTCTAATCTGTTAATACTATCCAAAGTGTTCTTAATTTTAGATATTGTGTATTTCATCTCTGGTAGTTTAATATAGGCTCATGTTTAGATCTTTTATTTTCCTCCTGACATGGCCACTTTTATGTTTTTCTGGCCATAGGTACTTTTTTTCAGGTCTAAACTATATTACTCATGTAAATTTAAAATTCACACACAGAAATACAGAGCAACTGCTAAATATGGTAAAGATATATCCTTTCAAAAGCTCCAGGCAAGAAAACTTGCAAAATCAATAAACAAATATTAAAACTAAATAAAGAGCCTAACAGGTTGTCTGATAAAATATCGAGTTATAAAACTCAACAGCATTCTCTAAACCAGATACAATTAGAAAATACAGCAAAACCTATCCTTAGAGGATTATCTTAAAGAAAGCTGAATAGTCATAAGCTGTTTATAATCGCTGTTTTCAAGTCTACTAATTTCATCATCTGTGACATTACTGTGACTTGGTCTATTAAGTAATATGCCATATTTTATATCATATATGTCACATATTTATGATTTGTTGAATATTTCAGAACTTTTCACTACGATTTTACCTTGGTTACTGGACTTTATTTATTTGTTTATTTATTTATTTATTTATTTATTTATTTATATTCTTTTAAATGTTTGGTAATTTTGATCTGGTAGAGATAAATTTCTAAATGATCCATTAGAAGCTAGTTTTAAAGTTTATTAAATCAAATTCTAACATTTTATTTCAGAGTAAATTTTACGTCACCAATGAGGTAATACACTTTAAAGAATGTGCTTTGATGTATGGAGACCTTTCACCATGGTAGGAACCAATATGGACTAACTATTCCTGGATCACCTACTGTTTGTAGTGGTTTTATGCCCTATTATAGTATTTTCCTCACCTGCATTTGCAGATCAGTATTCTGACAAAGACAATGATTTGTCTGGAGCTGCGCGCCCCGGCCATAGCAAATAATAATTAATGATTAAACGCCCCAGCTCTATTCCTTTCCACCTTCTACCTCCTCCCTAGATTTGTTGTTTCTCTTTTGTATCAATACCTCATAAAAGATGGCGCTCTTCCTGCTTTTTCTTCACCTGTTTTTCCCCCGCGCTGGGAAAATTGTTACTTTGTAGCGCAGGCACCATCCTGCCCCCGGGAAAATTACCAACTGACAGCGCAGGCGCAACATGATGTCCGACCAGAGAAACCAATACCTACCTAGCCACACCCTCGGGGATGAGATCATCTCTGCCTCTGGCCCAACCCCTTCCCCTCCAAGTGTATATAAGGCATTGCATTACCGCCATTAAAAAAGACTTGATCAGAGCACTGTCTTGTCTCCATTTCTCGTGTCTCTTGTCCCCCAAATTCCCACTCCCTCCTCCAGGGCCTGCTTCGACGATCCCGCGGGCCGGGATAATGATTATTGAAGGGGCTTTGAGGATTACCATTTTTAATTTTAAGTGGTTCTTTACTGAAGCAAAATAGTTCACATTTCTGAGGAAAAAATGAACTTAATTGTTTAGTTTCTAGTGATTATGTTTACTGCAAGTTATTTTATTTTTCTTAACTTCATGGGACACCCTTCTCTCTTAAGCATCTGTCACTCTTTTTCTCACCCTCAAGTGTCTTTTGTTTATGATTTTTAACAATTCAAAAAATTGATTTATTACTTTTTTAGAAAAAAAATTATTTCTAGAGAGCAATTGAACTGTTTCATAACAAGTCTCTACTCTACTTTAGAAAATTATAGTGTCTATCAGGTTATATTGTGGATCCAATTGCATCACCCTCTCATATTATATTGTCGTTCCTGACTGAGACTATAATTACAGATAATTTTTTACTTAAAGTTTAATTATTTTTAATCTTAATCAAATGTTCTTATAGAGAGCAGATAAATCATTGTAAAATATATTTACATAGAATATAATTTTCACAGGTATCGAGACTAAATAAATTTTTAAAATTAGGAAAAAAAAATTAGTCTCTTTCTTAAAACGTCTTGCAAACTGGATCTCTCCCCTTTATAATGAAAAATATTCTGTGTTACTTTAATGTAACAAGAAGCCATGAAGCTAGAAGGAATAACTTTGCTTATTTTGCATCTTTTCCTAGAAAATAATACGTTGTCACACCTGTGATTATAGTCAGAGAAGACTCGGGCAATATTTATTACACAATAAGTGTGGCATAATTTTAGCAGAAAAGTATGTCTCTAAATGTATTACATCAAATTTTATTGTCTTTTGATTAAGATCCTATTTCAGTATTTTAGTGCCATGATTTTTATCTCCTTATTCTACATATTTTTTCTGCCAATATTTATTTTATACTTTTAGAGATGTCTTTCTTGAGTGTGTTTTCTTTGTGTAATTGCCTTAAAATTTATATCATGGAGACTAGAGTGGTTCTGTACTTGTATACTATTCTGAACATAAATATGATCCCTATTATGTTTTTAGCAATTGTTAAATTATTCTAGCAAAAATCCATATGTTAAACTGATTCAGGTATGAGTTACAGAGATCTTATAATATTGTCTTTTCAGCACCTTTGAGTGCTCCATGTGTCTCATTCTGGCGAAACATACATTGACTGCTTAGTATCATGCATCCCAAAACATTACCTTACCCCCATATTTAAGTGTGTCATTTGCAGAGTTATATACTTTAAACACAATAAAACAAGAATTTAAAAAATTTTACGGGAGGTGTAGTTGAGGAAATAGATATATCTTTATGGCACAAAAAGAAAAAAAATAAATGTTATTGTACTGAAAAACATATAAGCTTGGGCTTAAGAACAGACAAAAACAAGAAATGGGGAAAAGATTCCATATTTAATAAATGGTGCTGGGAAAGCTGGCTAGCCACATGTAGAAAGTTGAAACTGGATCCCTTCCTTACACCTTATACAAAAATTAACTCAAGATGGATTAAAGGCTTAAATGTTAGACCTAAAACCATAAAAACCCTAGAAGAAAACCTAGGCAATACCATTCAGGACATAGGCAAGGGCAAGGACTTCATGACTAAAACGCCAAAAGCAATGGCAACAAAAGTCAAAATAGACAAATGGGATCTAATTAAACTAAAGAGCTTCTGCATGGCAAAAGAAATTATCATCAGAGTGAACAGGCAACCTACAGAATGGGAGAAATTTTTTGCAGTCTACTCATCTGACAAAGGGCTAATATCCAGAATCTACAAAGAACTTAAAGCAATTTACAAGAAAAATGAACAAACAAACCAACAAACAAAACATCAAAAAGAGGGCAAAGGATATAAACAGACACTTTTCAAAAGAAGACATTTAGGCAGCCAACAGACAAAGGAAAATAATGTTCATCATCACTGATCATCAGAGAAATGCAAATCAAAACCACAATGAGATAACATCTCACACCAGTTAGAAAAGCAATCATTGAAAAGTCAGGAAACAACAGATGCTGGGGAGGATGTGGAGAAATAGGAA
Source organism: Mandrillus leucophaeus (assembly GCF_000951045.1). NCBI lineage: Eukaryota > Metazoa > Chordata > Mammalia > Primates > Cercopithecidae > Mandrillus > Mandrillus leucophaeus. The sequence continues at coordinate 14,851 of NW_012108842.1, forward strand.
CACTTTTACACTGTTGGTGGGACTGTAAACTAGTTCAACCATTGTGGAAGACAGTGTGGCGATTCCTCAAGGATCTAAAACTAGAAATACCATTTGACCCAGCCATCCCATTACTAGGTATATACCGAAAGGATTATAAATCATGCTACTATAAAGATGCATGTATATGTATGTTTATTGTGGCATTATTTACAATAGTAAAGACTTAGAACCAACCCAAATGTCCATCAATCATAGACTGGATTAAGAAAATGTGACACATAGACACCATGGAATAGTATGCAGCCATAAAAAAGGATGAGTTCATGTCCTTTGCAGGACCATGAATGCAGCTGGAAACCATCATTCTGAGCAAACTATCACAAGGACAGAAAAGCAAACACCGCATGTTCTCACTCATATGTGGGAATTTAACAATGAGAACACTGACACAGGGAGGGGAACATCACACACTGGGGCTTGTCAGGGGGTGGGGGCTGGGATAGGGATAACATTAGGAGAAATACCTAATGTAAATGACGAGCTGATAGGTGCAGCAAACCACCATGGCACATGTATACCTATGTAACAAACCTGCACATTGTGCACATGTACCCTAGAACTTAAAGTATAATTATAATAATGAAAAGAATAGTGCCTTAAGACAATAAAATTGCAAGAGGGGCTGCTCATAAAACTAAACTAAAATTTTTAAAAAATGAATTTTGCTAGCTAGGCATTAACCCTTTCTACTATTTGTGGTTGAGATTTTAAAAACAGTAATATACATATAATGTTCATTTCTATAAACAGATTATTAGGTACTATTACCAATCATTGTAACTAAAGATAAAAAAACTAGGGTACTTAATGAAATGTTAAGGTTTTGAAGACCCATAGACTTTGTGATATAAAGGTAATGTTAATATTATCTTTGGTTGTACATACTGAATTTTGACATGAATAATATATGTGAAGAAACAATATAAAATTTTTACAAGATAAATGTGTGCTTTCAGAAAAGTGAGTTTCTCTGTGTCATATTTTTACTCACTTGATATTAAAAAATATGCAAAATCAAAGAAATGCTTTCAAAATCAACAGAATATGGAAGATAGGCTCTAACAATCTCTAAAATATACTTAAACGTTTTTTCAATTTTAAAATTTCTTTTGAGTACACGGTAGATGTGTATATTTATGGGATACATGGTATGCCTTTCATAAAGGCATGCAATGTGAAATAACCGAAATAGCTACCCTATGGAGAACGAGGTATCTGTCTCTTCAAGCACTTATCCTTTGAGTTACAACTCAATTACATCTTTTAAGTTATTTTATAATGTAAAATTATTACCATAATCACCCTATTCTGCTATCAACCATAGGTCTTATTTATTCTTTCTATTTATTTTGTACACATTAACCATCTCCACCTCCTTTCTCCCTCCAGCCCCTCACTACCATTCTCAACCTCTGGAAACCATCCTTCTTCTGTATGTCTAAGAGTTGAGTTGTTTTGACATTTAGATTCCACAGACAAGTGAGAACATGTGATGTTTGTCTCTCTGTGCCTGTCTTATTTCACTTAAAATAATGATCTGCAGTCCCACCAATGTTGTTGCAAATGACAGAATCTCATTCTTTCTTATAGCTGAGTAGTACTCCGTTGTGCATTATGTACCACATTTTCTTTATCCATTTCTCTGCTGATGGACACATAGGTTGCTTCCAAATCTTGACTATTGTGAAGAGTGCTGTAACAAACAAGAATGCAGATATCTTCAATACACTAATTTCCTTTCTTTTAACTACATACCTAGCAGTGAGATTGCTGGGTCATATGGAACCTCAATTTTTAGTTTTCTGAGGAACCTCCAAACTGTTCTCCATAGTGGTTGTGTTAATTTACATTCTCATCAACAGTTCCCTTTTCTCCACATCCTCAGCGTCATTATTACTGTCTGTCTTTTGGATATAAGACATTTCAACTGGGGAGAGATGATAGCTCATTGTAGTTTTGATTTACATTTTTCTGATGAACAGTGATGTTGAGCACCTTTTCATATGCTTGTTTGCCATCTGTATTTCTTCTTTTGAGAAATGCTTAGTTTGCCTATTTTTTAAATGGGTTATTAGATTTTTTTCCCTATAGAATCGTTCAAGCTCCTTATATACTCTAGTTATTAAACCCTTGTCAGATGGATAGTTTACAAATGTTTTCTCCACTTCTTTTGGGCTTTCTCTTTACTTTGTTAATTGCATTTTTTTTCCTGTGCAGAAGCTTTTTAACTTGTGATCCCGTTCGTCCATCTTTGCTTTGTTTGCCTATGCTTGTAAGGAATTGTTCAATAAATTTTTCTGTAGAAGGATGTCCTGGAGATTTTCCCAAATGTTTTCTTGCAGTAGTTTCATAGATTGAGGTCTGTACTACCGCACTACCACTGATGTTCTCTTAAGGCCCAGGTTCTCTCTCTTTCTGTCTCTCTCTCTCTCTCTTTTTTTTTTTTTTTTTTTTTTTTTTTTTTTTGACAAAGCCTTGTTCTGTCATCCAGGCTGAAGTACAATGGCACAGTCTTGGCTCACTGCAACCTCTGCCTCCCAGGATCAAGCAATCCTCCCATCTCAGCCTCCCAAGTAGCTGAACCTACAAGCACATGGCACTACACCAGGCTAATTTTTTGTAGTTTTAGTATAGATGGGTTTTTTTTCCATGTTGTCCAGGCTTGTCTGGAACTCCTGGGCTCAAGTAATCTGCCTGCCTCAGCCTCTTACAGTGCTAAAATTATGGCATGAGCCACGGTGCCCAGCCAGCCCAAGGTCTCATAAGTTGGCTTGTGGTGAATGTTACTTTCCCTGGAACTCACCTGTTAAGGAATTGGGTTCCTCTCTGGCCTAGGTTAGGTCCAAAAATGCCATCTAAGAGTCAAGTCCTTGAACTAGGGACCTTGAGAGCCCAAATGGTGCTCTACACCTTATGGTCATGCTGGTACCTAAAGTGCAAGACAAAGTCCCCTTTAAATTTTCCTCTGCTTTTCTCAAACAGAAGAAGTTTTAAACCATATCTAACAGAGCTGATAATGTGCTGTGTCTTACCTCAAGCTAGCATGTCTCACACATGACTCTGAATGTAGAACCTGAGTATCATTGCTTGTTATTCAGGGGCCAAGGGCTTTTCAGTTAGCAGGTGATGAATATTGTCAGGACTGGGTCCTTCCCTTCAAGGCAACAGGTTCCTTTCTGGCCCTGGGTGTGTCTAGAAATGTCATCTGGGAGCTAGAGTCTGGATTAGGGACTTTAAGACTTTTACTAGTGCCCTATCCTGCTATGTCTGAGATGATATCCTAGATTCAAGGTAAAATTTTCCCCACTCTTCCTTCTCCTCTCAAGTGCAAGGAAGAGGTCTCTTTTGGAGCCATAAGCTGTACAGCCTGGGTTTAGAAAAGAGGTGATGCCAGAACTCCTTTGACTGTCCTATCTTATGTCTCAATATGTCACATGACCCCCAGTCCACTCTCTCTGGGCCTGGTACAGCAGTAGGACTCACATAAGTGTTGCAATCCTTATGACCTAGACTGCCTTTCAAGTTTACTTGGAGAAACAGAGCACTGTAGTCCTCTGTGGTGAGGTTTGCAGGCTCTCATGTTCTGACCACTGGACTTGGTGGTTCCCCTCTGACTAGGGCTGGTTTAAATGCTCCCTCTGTGGGTGGGTGTTAGCTGAGTTCTGTCTGGGTTTATTTTCTTCTCTGAGTTCAATGAGTCGCTCTTGCTGTGTTCTCCTTGTCCAGTGCCTGGAAGTGCTCTCCACACCACACTGCTGCTGTGGAGTGAGGAGGGGTAGCATCTGCGATTCATGATTTTTTTTTTTTTTTTTCTTAACTCTTCAATGCCTCTTTCAGTTATATCAAGTTAAAAGCTGGTACTATGAGTGATCACCTGATTTTTCTTATAAATATATTTTTTTTCCGCATAGATATTTGTTAACTTGGTGTCCTTGTGGTGTGTGGAGGAATATCGATGGAGGTTTCTATTCCACCATCTTGCTCCATCTCTTGTGAAATATTCTTAAATGAATACAAAATTTAATGTCTTGAAAAAAAATGGAGAACCCAATACCAAGGTTATTTATTTATTTATTATTATTATTATTATTATTTTTTGTTGTTGTTCTTATTGCATGGCTTGATATTTGCATGGTTGTTTCTGGAGGAGATAAGGATAGCAAAGATTAATTTACTAGCTATAAAATCAGCTAGAATTTCCTAAGGAAAAAAGGAAAACATTTACTTGTTATTTTTCCAAATGAGAAGGCAGGTTAGCTGTCAAAGACCATTGTTCTGAACTTTAGCTTTCCTCTTATTTGATATTCTATAGGAATTGACAAAGTTTTAAAACCTCATATACTGGATAAGTAGAATACAAAAATGCCACCTGATAAGCACAGGGATTTTTTCCGACTGTGCTAAAATAAGTACACATGCAAATATTACCCTTAATTTTTATTTTTTCTTTACCATATTGCATTCACATATCTCCAAATATCAGGTAGTATTGACAGACTATATTATAAGCAATACTCTTTGAGTGCTCTAAGTACAGAGAATGAAAATGGAAAAGAAAAGAAAATTAGAATTTAAAGAAGATTGGAAGAAAATCAGTAATTTAATTTAATAAAAACTGATTATTTTTGTGTATTTCTAAAGTGTTTAGAATTGTTCCTCATATAGATTTTGTATATGTTTTATTAAATTTATGCTTAGTTATTTTATCTTTTTTATTGGATTGAGAACAATTTATCTTTCTTACTGTATAAAATTCTACACATATCTCAATTTAAATTTTATACCTTATTATTTTCCTCTATATACTCTCTTGAACTTTATAATAGTTTTCCAAATATTCCTCCATATGAACTGCAAGTAAAGATAAATTACCTCTCTCTCTCTATTTTTGACATAACAGATTGTCTTCTTTTGTCTAACTTTTCTCAGCTATACCTCTAAACACGTGTTTAATTGTAGTAAAGATAATGGCCTCCGTATCTTAATTTGAATTTAGCATCAGTATGATGCTGGCCTCATAAAATGAGTTAGGGAGGATTCCCTCTTTTTCTATTGATTGGAATAGTTTCAGAAGGAATGGTACCAGCTCCTCTTTGTACATCTGGTAGAATTCAACTGTGAATCCATCTGGTCCTGGACTTTTTTTGGTTGGTAGGCGATTAATTATTGCTCCAATTTCAGAACCTGTTGTTAGTCTATTCAGGGATTCAACTTCTTCCTGGTTTTGTCTTGGGAGGGTGTATATGTACAGGAATTTATCCATTTGTTGTAGATTTTCTAGTTTATTTGTGTAGAGGTGTTTATAGTGTTATCTGATGGTAGTTTATATTTCTGTGGGATCAGTGGTGATATCTCCTTTATCGTTTGTTATTACGTCTATTTGATTCTTCTCTTTTTTCTTCTTTATTAGTCTTGCTAGTGGTCTATCTCTTTTGTTGATCTCTTCATAAAACCAGCTCCTGAATTCATTGATTTGAAGGGTTTTTTGTGTCTCTATCTCCTTCAGTTCTGCTCTGATCTTAGTTATTTCTTGCCTTCTGATACCTTTTGAATGTGTTTGCTCTTGCTTGTCTAGTTCTTTTAATTGTGATGTTAGGGTGTCAATTTTAGATCTTTCCTGTTCTCTTGTGGGCATTTAGTGCTATAAATTTCCCTCTACACACTGCTTTAAATGTGTCCCAGAGATTCTGGTATGTTGTGTCTTCTTTCTCATTGGTTTCAAAGAATGTCTTTATTTCTGTCTTCATTTCATTATGTACCCAGTAGTCATTCAGGAGCAGGTTGTTCAGTTTCCATGTAGTTGAGCCATTTTGAGTGCTTTTATTAATCCTGAGTTCTAGTTTGATTTCACTGTGGTCTCAGAGACAGTTCGTTATAATTTCTGTTCTTTTACATTGGCTGAGGAGTGCTTTACTTTCAACTATGTGGTCAGTGTTGGAATAAGTGTGATGTGGTGCTGAGAAGAATGTATATTCTGATGATTTGGGGTGGAGAGTTCTGTCGATGTCTATTAGGTCTGCTTGCTGCAGAGCTGAGTTCAATTCCTGGATATCCTTGTCAACTTTCTGTCTCATTGATCTGTTTAATGTTGACAGTGGGGTGTTAAAGTCTCCCATTATTGTTGTGTGGGAGTCTAAGTCTCTTTGTAGGTCTCTAAGGACTTGTTTTATGAATCTGGGTGCTCCTGTGTTGGGTGCATATATATTTAGGATAGTTAGCTCTTTTTGTTGAATTGATCCCTTTACCATTATGTAATAACCTTCTTTGTCTCTTTTGATCGTTGTTGGTTTAAAGTCTGTTTTATCAGAGACTAGGATTGCAACCCCTTCTTTTTTTTTTTTTTCATTTGCTTGATAGATCTTCCTCCATCCCTTTATGTTGAGCCTATATGTGTCTCTCCAGGTAAGATGGGTCTCCTGAATACAGCACAGTGATGGTCTTGACTCTATCCAACTTGCCAGTCTCTGTCTTTTAATTGTAGCATTTAGCCCATTTACATCTAAGGTTAATATTTTTATGTGTGAATTTGATCGTGTTATTTTGATGTTAGCTAGTTATTTTGCTCATTAGTTGATGCAGTTTCTTTCTAGCACTGATGGTTTTTACAATTTGGCATGTTTTTGCAGTAGCTGGTACTGGTTGTTCCTTTTCATGTTTAGTGCTTCCTTCAGGAGCTCTTGTAAGGCAGGCCTGGTGGTGACAAAATCTCTAAGCATTTTTTTGTCTGTAAAGGATTTTATTTCTCCTCCATTTGTGAAGCTTAGTTTGGCTGGATATGAAATTCTGGGTTGAAAATTCTTTCCTTTAACAATGTTGAATATTCGCCCTCACTCTCTTCTGGCTTACAGAGTTTCTGCCAAGAGATCCACTGTTAGTCTGATGGGCTTTCTTTTGTGGGTAACCTGACCTTTCTCTCTGGCTGCCCTTAAGATTTTTTCCTTCATTTCAACTTTGGTGAATCTGACAATTATGTGTCTTGGAGTTGCGGCAATCTCTGTATTTCCTGAATTTGAATGTTGGCCTGCCTTGCTAGGTTGGGGAAGTTCTACTGGATAATACCCTGAAGAATGTTTTCCAACTTGGTTCCATTCTCTCTGTCACTTTCAGGTACACCAATCAGATGTAGATTTGGTCTTTTCACATGGTCCCATATTTCTTGGAGGCTTTGCTCAATTCTTTTTACTCTTTTCTTTTCTCTAAACTTCTTTTCTCATGTCATTTCATTCATTTGATCTTCAATCATTGATGCCCTTTCTTCCACTAGATCCAATCAGCTACTGAAGCTTGTGCATGTGTCAGGTAGTTCTTGTGCCATGGTTCTCAGCTCCATCAGGTCATTTAAGGACTTCTCTACACTGGTTATTTTGGTTAGCCATTCATTTAATCTTTTTTCAAGGTTTTTAGGTTCTTTGCAATGGGTCTGAACATCCTCCTTTAACTTGGAGAATTTTATTATTACCGATCGTCTGAAGCCTTCTTCTCTCAACTTACAACTTGTCAAAGTCATTATCCATCCAGCTTTGTTCTGTTGCTGGTGAGAAGCTGAATTCCTTTGGAGGAGAAGAGGTACTCTGATTTTTAGAATTTTCAGCTTTTCTGCTCTGGTTTCTCCCCATCTTTGTGGTTTTATCTACCTTTGGTCTTTGACAATGGTGACATACAGATGGGATTTTGGTGTGGATGTGCTGTTTTTTAGTTTTCCTTCTAACAGTTAGGACCCTCAGCTCCAGTCTGCAGCTCCCAGCATGAGCGATACAGAAGATGGGTGATTTCTGCTTTTCCAATGAGGTACCAGCTTCAACTCACTGGGGCTTGTCAGACGGTGGGTGCAACCCACAGAGAAGGGCAGGACATCACCTCACCCAGGAAGCACAAGGGGTCGGGGAATTCCCTTTCCTAGCAAGGGGAAACTGTGACAGACAGTTCCTGGAAAATTGGAACACTCCCACCTTAATACTGTGCTTTTTCAATGGCCTTAGCAAATAGCACACTAGGAGATTATATCCCACACCTGCTTTGGAGGGTCCCACACCCACAGAGCCTTGCTCACTGCTAGCACAGCAGTCTGAGATCAAAATGCAAGGCAGCAGTGAGGTTGGGGGAGGAGTGTCTGCCATTACTGAGGCTTGAGTAGGTAAACAAAGCAGCCAGGAAGCTCAAACTGGGTGGAGCCCACCGCAGCTCAAGGAGGCCTGCTTGCCTCTGTAGACTCCACCTCTGGGGGCAGGGAATAGCTGAACAAAAGACAGCAGAAACTTCTGCAGACTTAAATGTCCCTGTCTGACAGCTTTGAAGAGAGTAGTGGTTCTCTCAGAATGGAGTTTGAGATCTGAGAATGGACAGACTGCCTCCTCAAGTGGCTCCCTGAGCTCTGAGTAGCCTAACTGGGAGACACCTCCCAGTAGGGGCTGACTGGCTCCTCATACAGCCAGGTGCCCCTCTGAGATGAAGCTTCCAGAGGAAGGATCAGACAGCAACATCTGCTGTCCTGCAATATTTGCTGTTCTGCAGCCTCTACTGCTGATACCCAGGCAAACAGGGTCTGGAGTGGATCTCCAGCAAACTTCAATTTCAATTTTCTTAAATGTATTAAGACTTGTTTTGTGGCCTATCACATGGTTTAACTTGAAGAAAGTTCCATGCACTATTGAATAAAATGTGCATCCTGCAATTATTGGATGAAATGTTCTATCTATCTATCTATCTATCTATCTATCTATCTATCTATCTATCTATCTATCTAATCCATTTGTTCCAAGGTATAGTTTAAATCCATTGTTTCCTTGGTGATTATCTGTATTGATGACCTGTCTAGTGCTGTCAGTGGAGTACTAAAGTCCCCCATTATGATTGTGTTGCTGTCTCTCTCATTTCTTAGGTCTATTGGTAATTGTTTTATAAATTTAGGAGCTCCAGTGTTAACTGCATATGTGTTTAAAATTGTGATATTTTCCTGTTGGTCAAGACCTTTTGCCGTTATATAATGATCCTCTTTGTGCCTTTTAAATTCTCTTACTTTAAAATTTGCTTTGTCTGATATAAGAATAGCTACCCCTGCTTGCTTTTGGTGTCTATTTGCATGAAATGTCTTTTTCTAGCCCTTTACTTGAAGTTTATGTGAGTCCTTATGTGTTAGGCGAGTGTCCTGAAGGCAGGAGATAGTTGGTTGGTGAGTTCTTATCCATTCTGAGGTTCTGTATATTTTAATTGGAGCATTTAGGCCATTTACACTCAATGTTAGTTTTGAAATGTGAGGTACAATTGCATTCATCATGCTCTTTGTTGCCTGTGTACTTTGGTTATTTTTTTGGTGTTGTTGTTTTTGCTTTTAAGTTTGTACTTTTTTTTATAGGTTCTGTGTGATTTATGCTTTAAAGATGTTCTGTTTGGTGTGATTCCAGAATTTGTTTCAAGATTTAGAGCTCCTTTTAGCAGTTCTTGTACTGGCTTGGTAATGGTGAATTCTCAGCATTTGTTTGTCTGAAAATGGCTGAATCTTTCCTTCATATATGATGCTTAGTGTTGCTGGACACAAAATTCTTGGCTGATACTTGTTTTGTTTGAGGAAGCTAAAGATAGGGCCTCATCCATTCTGGCTTGTATGGTTTCCGCTGAAAAATCTGTTGTTAACCTGATAGGTTTTCCTTTATAGGTTGCCCGGTGCTTCTGTCTCATAGCTCTTAAGATTCTTTCCTTCATCTTAACTTTAGATAACCTGATGGCAATGTACATAGGTGAAAATCTTTTTGCAATGAATTTCCTGGGTGTTCTTTGTGCTTCTTGTATTTGCATGTCTAAATCTCTAGCAACGCCTGGGAAGTTTTCCACAGTTATTCCCCCAAACATGTTTTTCAAGCTTTTAGAATTGTCTTCCTCCTCAGGAAACTGATTATTCTTAAGTTTGGTTGTTTAACACAATCCCAGACTTCTTGGAGGCTTTGTTCTTTGTCTTTGTTAGATTGGGTTAATTCAAAGACCTTGTCTTTGAGCTCTGAATTTTTCTTCTACTTGTTCAGTGCTATTGCTGAGACTCTACAGAGGATTTCACATTTCTAAAAGTCTGTCGAAAGTTTCTGGATTTTTTGATTTTTTTTTCTTTAAGCTGTTTATTTCCTTGAATATTTCTCCTTCAATTCTTGCACCATGTTTTTGGATTTCCTTGCATTGGGTTTCACTTTTCTCTGGTGCCTCCTTGATTAACTTCATAACTAATCTCCTGAATTCTTTTTCAGATAAGTCAGGAATTTCTTATTGTTTTGGAACCATTGCTGGGGAGCTAGAATGATTTTGGGGGGTTGTTGAAGTGTCTTGTTTTGTCATATTACCAGGGTTGGTTTTCTGATTCCTTCTCATTTGTGTGTGCTATGTCATAGGGAAGGTCTAGGGCGGAAGGTTGTTGTTCAGATTTTTTTTTGTCCTATGGGGTGATCTCATGATGTAGTACTCTTCCCCTTTTCCTGTAGATGTGATTTCATGTGAGCCCAATTGCAATGATTGTTGTCTCTCTTCTGGTCTTCTGGGTCTAGCCACCCAGTGAGTCTACCTAGCTCTGGGTTGGTACCGGGGGTTGTCTGCACAGAATCCTGTGATGTGAACCATCTATGAGTCTCTCAGCTGTGGATACCAGCGCCTGTTCCATTGGAGGTGGCAGAAGGTGCAATGAACTCTTTGAGGGTCCTAGCTTTGGTGGTTTAATGATGTATTTTTGTGCTGCTTGACCTCCTGCCAGGAGATGGCACTTTCCAGAACACATCAGCTGTAGTAGCGTGAAGAGATACCAACAGTGGATGGGACCCCAGAAGTCCCAAGGTTAAATGTCCTTTGTTTTCCCTACCAGGGTGGATAAGGAAGGCCCATCAGATGATGGTGGTATAGGCCTGTGTGAGCTCAGAGTATCCTTGGGCGGGTCTTGCTGTGACTGCTGTTGGAGATGGGAGTGAGACTTCCAAGTCACTGGAGTTGTGTACCTAGTAAAGAGGTGACAATGTGCTAGCAGCCCTCACTTGCTCTTGGTGCCTCCTTGGCCTTGGTGTCTGCTCTGGCTGCCCTGGAAGAGCCCTTCAGGCCACTGCTGTGCTGTGGGCACCCCTTTCTGGGGCTGGCAGAGGCTGAAGCCAGCTCCTTCTGCTTGCAGGGAGGTATGGAGGGAGAGGCACTAGCAGGAGCAGGGCTGTGGGTGATCGCGGGCCAGTGTAGGGTCTAAGTGGGCACGGGCTTGGTGGGCCCCACACTCAGCACAGCAGTTCGGTGCCTATGGGGCTTGATCAGGGGGAAAAGCTCTCTCTGGGCTGCTGGAGTGCCCAGGCTAGGTGCCACAAAGTCCCACAGTGAGTGCCATTGAGAGGTGAAGCTGGATGGTCTTCTAGGTCAGGTGGGGACCTGGAGAACTTTTCTGTCTAGCTAAAGGTTTGTAAATGCACCAATCAGAGGTTTGTAAACGCACCAATCAGCACTCTGTGCCTAGCTAAAGGTTTGTAAATGCACCAATCAGCACTCTGTGTCTAGCTAAAGGTTTGTAAATGCACCAATCAGCACCCTGTAAAAATGCACCAATCAGTACTGTGTCTAGCTAAAGGTTTGTAAATGCACCAATCAGCACTCTGTGTCTAGCTAAAGGTTTGTAAATGCACCAATCAGTGCTCTGTGTCTAGCTAATGAAGTGGGGGACTTGGAGAACTTTTGTGTCTAGCTAAAGGATTGTTAATGCACCAATCAGCGCTCTGTGTCTAACTAAAGGTTTGTAAGTGCATCAATCAGCTCTCTGTAAAACGGACCAATCAACCTTCTGTAAAATGGACCAATCAACAGGATGTGGGTGGGGCCAGATAAGGGAATAAAAGCAGGCCACTCCAGCCAGCAGTGGCAACCTGCTTTGGTTCCCTTCCACACAGTGGAAGCTTTGTTCTTTTGCACTTCACAATAAATCTTGCTGCTCCTCACTCTTTGGGTCCTCGCAGCCTTTAAGAGCTGTAACACTCAATGAAAGGTCTGTAGCTTCACTCCTGAAGCCAGTGAGACCATGACCCACTGTAAGGAACGAACAACTCCAGATGCACCACCTTTAAGAGCTGTAACACTCACCGTGAACATCTGCAGCTTCACTCCTGAAGTCAGTGAGACCATGAACCCACCAGAAGGAAGAAACTCCAGACACATCTGAACATCAGAAGGAACAAACTCTGGACACACCATCTTTAAGAACTGTAACACTCACCGCAAGGGTCTGTGGCTTCATTTTTGAAGTCAGTGAGACCAAGAACCTACCAATTCCAGACACACTAGGAGGAGTAGGGCTGCCTCTGCTGAGTCATGTAGCTTGTCAGGTAAGTGGGGGAAAGCCAGCAGTCACAGGCCTCACTCAGCTCTCATGCAAACTGAAGGGCCAGTCTAACTTCCACCATGTTCCCCTCAACAACCTGGAGTCTGTTTCCAGGTGGAGGGTGAGACCCACTTGAAAACTTGCCTGAGACTTTCCACCTCCCAGCTGCCAAAGAAAAGCGCTTTAGTTTTGCCCCCGTCTGTGAAGTCTGCATGCTGGATTCATGTCGTCCTCCAGGTACTGGCCAGGAGGTTTCATGTCCCATTCAAATTGTTACAAAGTTCAGGTAGAGAATTCCTTCTGCCTGCGGTATTTACCCCCTACTTCTCTGGCGAACCTCCCAGTGGATCCCTGTGGTGCCAGGCAGGTATAGGCTGCTTGGGGGAACCAGCGAGCTCCCAGGGCCTTTCTGCTATTTCTCCTATCACTGTATTTCACTTGACTCAACTCTCTAACTTGACTCAGCTCCAGATAAAGTCAAAAACTTCCCTGACAAGCAGACATTCAGATTCTCTAGTGGGGGTGTGTGTTGAGAAGAGAAGGGTCTCCCTTTACAATTTCTGCAGTTGGGACACCCACAGTATTTGGGGTGTCTCCTGGGTCCTGAAGAAACCGTCTGCTTCCATCATAGGATCTGTGGGTCCTCTCAGAATTACTGGTTTGCTCTTGCAGTCCATCTTGAGCTAAAATTCACAGTGCAAGCCTCTGTCTCCTGCTGTGTCTGGAACTGCAATCTAGTCCTGCTTCCCATCTGCCATGATGCCTCAGTCATCACAAATGATCTTTTAATAACATTATGACTAAGCATGCATACTCTGTACTCAGATCGTATACATTTAAGTACTGCTGTGACATTAAGTTTCTGAGTGATACAGGGCAAGTTATATAAGCTTTCTATGCCTTGGCATTTTCATCTGAAAATGGGAAAAAATAATATTACCTACCTCAAAAGGTTGTTGTAAGAATTAATGTACATAAAATATGCAGAATAGCACATGGAATATTGTGAGTACATCATAAATGTGAAATTACAAAAAAAAAAAACCTGAAAATGCAATGAGATAAAATTTATATTGAAGTAATGTGTATAAAATTAATCACAGGGAGAGAATCATTCACAACAATGTAAAATTTGAGAAGCCATTTAAGAATGTATCGTGTGGTAGGCTGTTTGCCATATGGTCCTCAAAATTCTCCCACTATGACCCTAGGCTTGGCCAGGTCACTTGTTTGATCTAATAGAACTCTACAGAAGTAAAATATGACTTCAAGGCATAATCCTTAAGAAAGCTTGCAGGTATTATCCTCACTTTTTTGAGACAATGCCAGGGTACAGCTAAATGGAGTTT
>NW_012108842.1:31761-32734 GCF_000951045.1 Mandrillus leucophaeus
AGTCTACCTAGCTCTGGGTTGGTACCGGGGGTTGTCTGCACAGAATCCTGTGATGTGAACCATCTATGAGTCTCTCAGCTGTGGATACCAGCGCCTGTTCCATTGGAGGTGGCAGAAGGTGCAATGAACTCTTTGAGGGTCCTAGCTTTGGTGGTTTAATGATGTATTTTTGTGCTGCTTGACCTCCTGCCAGGAGATGGCACTTTCCAGAACACATCAGCTGTAGTAGCGTGAAGAGATACCAACAGTGGATGGGACCCCAGAAGTCCCAAGGTTAAATGTCCTTTGTTTTCCCTACCAGGGTGGATAAGGAAGGCCCATCAGATGATGGTGGTATAGGCCTGTGTGAGCTCAGAGTATCCTTGGGCGGGTCTTGCTGTGACTGCTGTTGGAGATGGGAGTGAGACTTCCAAGTCACTGGAGTTGTGTACCTAGTAAAGAGGTGACAATGTGCTAGCAGCCCTCACTTGCTCTTGGTGCCTCCTTGGCCTTGGTGTCTGCTCTGGCTGCCCTGGAAGAGCCCTTCAGGCCACTGCTGTGCTGTGGGCACCCCTTTCTGGGGCTGGCAGAGGCTGAAGCCAGCTCCTTCTGCTTGCAGGGAGGTATGGAGGGAGAGGCACTAGCAGGAGCAGGGCTGTGGGTGATCGCGGGCCAGTGTAGGGTCTAAGTGGGCACGGGCTTGGTGGGCCCCACACTCAGCACAGCAGTTCGGTGCCTATGGGGCTTGATCAGGGGGAAAAGCTCTCTCTGGGCTGCTGGAGTGCCCAGGCTAGGTGCCACAAAGTCCCACAGTGAGTGCCATTGAGAGGTGAAGCTGGATGGTCTTCTAGGTCAGGTGGGGACCTGGAGAACTTTTCTGTCTAGCTAAAGGTTTGTAAACGCACCAATCAGCACTCTGTGCCTAGCTAAAGGTTTGTAAATGCACCAATCAGCACTCTGTGTCTAGCTAAAGGTTTGTAAATGCACCAATCAG
>NW_012108842.1:37664-38994 GCF_000951045.1 Mandrillus leucophaeus
TGTGTGTGTGTGTATGTTTGTGTGTGTGTGTGTGTTTGTGATTGGGATTATAAAAAGAAAATAAATAGAGTATGATCAAATAGATTTGAGTGAAAACTATGGTAATCAAATTAACACACATGCTGTGTTACAAGTGTGAAGGCAAAAGATACATTACTATAAGTGAGAAGACTCAGAAAAGTTTCCATTTGAGGGCTCATGTTGAAATATTTGCATGAAGACTCATTTTATTTAGCTGAGAAGTTAATTATTTTAGCTATTCAAAATGGAGAAATCATTATATGAAGCACACACATTACTTCTCTTTTATCACGATTGAACTTGTACTCTATAAACTGATGAATATTTGTAGTCAGATGTATGCAATCCAAGCTGATGTGAACCTAAAGACTTGTGCGGGGCCTCCACCGTTCTCCTTTATTTCCTCTTTAATGTTATCACACAAAGTGTGTCTCTGCGGGACTATGCCATACTTATTAGCTGTATGAAATTTATTTCCACATTTCCATAAGTTTGTTTATCAGCAAAAACAACAAATGGTGATGTTCTATCTCAATGCTTAGTTATTGCTAAATATGACATATTTAGGACACTATGCCAAAAAACATACTAAGTTTTTTTTGCTACTTCAAAATATTTACACAAAGAAACAGCAGTAATTTTCTTCCCCAAGGATGGTGCATAATGAAGGTGTGCAACTCTAAAAAAATTATTTCATGATCTAAATTACTATCTTCTTTATGGCAAAGATCAATTAAACCACCCACTTTCATCATCATGAATCAGGAAAATAAATATATAAATAAATAAAAATAAAGACATTTTAATTTTTTAAAATTTCTTTTCATCATCATAATAAAAATAATTGTTTCATGCGTTTGAGGGACATTAAATGCTCATACTTATTCATAACAATCTCAAGATTACTAATTATTGTCAATCTTATTTTAGATATATCCTGACATACTTGGTTAGCGGGGGTAGGGGCAGAGATCATGAGAGTAAATGCAAAATTCAGGGCAAATAGTTGCTAGGGAACCAATAGAAGTTTACACCTTTGACAAAAGGTTAATCTGCTTCACAGTGTAGTGGGTGGAAAATGTTAAGTATAAACGACTTTACGTAATCTTTATTCCATTTAAGATCATATTACTGATTATATTATGCTTATTCACCTAGGATTTATTTACATTCAGCTTCTTCCTTAATGTCAAATGAGTGCTGTTAACGTTCCTTCAGGAAACTTCAGGTAAGAAACTAGAAAACTTCATGATAATCAATATAAAATGTATGTTCAAATTTATTTTCCATTTTCTTCTTAAAGAAATAT
>NW_012108842.1:41719-58765 GCF_000951045.1 Mandrillus leucophaeus
TTGAGATGGAGTCTCGCTCTGTCGCCCAGGCTGGAGTGCAGTGGCTGAATCTCAGCTCACTGCAAGCTCCATCTCCCAGGTTTATGCCATTCTCCTGGCTTAGCCTCCCAAGTAGCTGAGGCTACAGGTGCCCGCCACCACGCCGGGCTAGCTTTTTGTATTTTTTTAGTAGAGACGGGGTTAGGCAGGATGGTCTCCATCTTCTGACCTCTAGATGGAGTTTCTTTACATGAGAGTCTAAGAACATTGTTTCAAGAGAGTGAGGGCAAGAGTCGACATCCAAAACTTAAGTGAAGCCACCTTAGACAATCTGTCTAAGTGGACTGTGTTATGGTTCTCCAGAGAAAGAGAACCAAGAGGATGTGTGTGTGTGAGTGTGTGTGTGTGTATGTGTATGTATGCAGAGAGAGAGAGATGTAAATTTATTTTAAGGAAACACTTCCTACAATTGTGGAAGCTTGATAAGTCCAAAATCTGCAAGGTAAAACAGCAGGCTTGAGACTCAGGGAAGAGTTGCAATTTGGGTCCAAAAGCAGTCTGCTGACAGAATTTCTTCTTATTTAGGTGTGATGTCAATTACTGTCTATTAAGGCCTTCAACCAACTGGATGAGGCCCACCCACATTGTGAAGAATGATCCTGTAAAATATTATCTCATTCCCAAAACACCTAGACAGAAATATTTAGAATGATGTTTGACCAAATATCTGGGCACTATGATCCAGCCAAGTTGGTACAAAAATTAACCATCACATAGAGCCCCCAGGATGACTTTTGCTGCACGAGATGTATACAGGGAAATCAGTAGAACTGTCCAACTGAACCCAGCACAAACTTCTCACCCCCAAAATTGGCAGCAAATAAAGTGATTGTTAGTTGAAGCTACTAAATCTGAAGGGATTTTTTTTTGTAGAATAAACAACTGATACACATAGGAAAAATAACTCAGAAATTAAAATGAAAAGAAAATATTTGACATGAATTTTTCAAAATGCTTTTTAAACATTGATAAAAATTATTATCATACATGGTATGAAACATTGTTGTTTTTCAAAGAAGTTTACTGGTTAACCTTGAAGTTGATGATAGTTTATCCAGTATTTCTCATTAATTCTAAGTGGTGAAAATTGCTGTCATTGAATTGGGTAAAATGAGTCATTTCCAAGAAAAGCTTCACCAATTTAAACTGTTTTCTTGTTACAGAGTTAGTCAGGTCTTTGCTTGTCAGTCTTCATGAGAGAATGAGTAGAATAACTGATCTTTTACACCTAGAAATGTATTGGAATCATAGGAAGTCTTCAGGCCTACTGTGTCCAGTGTTCATTACGATTTTTTCTTATTTTGAGTCTCTCCTTTGTCAAGTTGGGAATCATGCTGTTCAATATTTTCAAAGTTACTGGCTTTTCTCATTCTGTCCTAGATAGAAATTTAACCACTTGTAACAAGTAAAAATCTTGGACAAGCAAAAACAAAACAAAACAAAACAAAACACTTTTATATTACAGTTAATACATTTGATATGAATTTTACAGTACAGAAAACCAAACAGAAATTTTTTTTAAAAGTTATCAATTATTTGGCTTCAAAGGAATGTGTGTGTGTGTATGTTTGTGTGTGTGTGTGTGTTTGTGATTGGGATTATAAAAAGAAAATAAATAGAGTATGATCAAATAGATTTGAGTGAAAACTATGGTAATCAAATTAACACACATGCTGTGTTACAAGTGTGAAGGCAAAAGATACATTACTATAGGTGAGAAGACTCAGAAAAGTTTCCATTTGAGGGCTCATGTTGAAATATTTGCATGAAGACTCATTTTATTTAGCTGAGAAGTTAATTATTTTAGCTATTCAAAATGGAGAAATCATTATATGAAGCACACACATTACTTCTCTTTTATCACGATTGAACTTGTACTCTATAAACTGATGAATATTTGTAGTCAGATGTATGCAATCCAAGCTGATGTGAACCTAAAGACTTGTGCGGGGCCTCCACCGTTCTCCTTTATTTCCTCTTTAATGTTATCACACAAAGTGTGTCTCTGCGGGACTATGCCATACTTATTAGCTGTATGAAATTTATTTCCACATTTCCATAAGTTTGTTTATCAGCAAAAACAACAAATGGTGATGTTCTATCTCAATGCTTAGTTATTGCTAAATATGACATATTTAGGACACTATGCCAAAAAACATACTAAGTTTTTTTTGCTACTTCAAAATATTTACACAAAGAAACAGCAGTAATTTTCTTCCCCAAGGATGGTGCATAATGAAGGTGTGCAACTCTAAAAAAATTATTTCATGATCTAAATTACTATCTTCTTTATGGCAAAGATCAATTAAACCACCCACTTTCATCATCATGAATCAGGAAAATAAATATATAAATAAATAAAAATAAAGACATTTTAATTTTTTAAAATTTCTTTTCATCATCATAATAAAAATAATTGTTTCATGCGTTTGAGGGACATTAAATGCTCATACTTATTCATAACAATCTCAAGATTACTAATTATTGTCAATCTTATTTTAGATATATCCTGACATACTTGGTTAGCGGGGGTAGGGGCAGAGATCATGAGAGTAAATGCAAAATTCAGGGCAAATAGTTGCTAGGGAACCAATAGAAGTTTACACCTTTGACAAAAGGTTAATCTGCTTCACAGTGTAGTGGGTGGAAAATGTTAAGTATAAACGACTTTACGTAATCTTTATTCCATTTAAGATCATATTACTGATTATATTATGCTTATTCACCTAGGATTTATTTACATTCAGCTTCTTCCTTAATGTCAAATGAGTGCTGTTAACGTTCCTTCAGGAAACTTCAGGTAAGAAACTAGAAAACTTCATGATAATCAATATAAAATGTATGTTCAAATTTATTTTCCATTTTCTTCTTAAAGAAATATTAATCATCAAAAGGTTGGTTTAGCTTTTGGTTTGTTTCATTGCTTACCCATGAAAGTGTATTAGTTCTAATTTATAATTTGAGGGATTTTTCTCCCAGATTTTATACTTCAAAATAATTTTACAGATATTGAGGGAACTGTGTGGACAGAGCAGTAAGTTGAGAGTTTTGTCTAAGTGTGAACTCACGGTCCTCTTTAGGGGTTCTTCTCATGCCTCTTGTTCCTACCAGTGGAGAGTTGTTTGTTCCTTCATTAGATGACACATAAAGTAACAAATAAGAAACTTCGTACTGACATATGGTGAAGGCAAGGATAATGTACACAAGTGATCACTGTGGTCTTTAAGACAACACATGAGGGGGTGACCTGTGGGCTGCGAGGAGGAGCCTTGCCTAACTTGCAGGCAGCGCAGGGCAGACGGCAGCAGGAGAGGCGTTCGTGGGCAGGATGAATGCAGGCTCAGATCCTGTGGTCATCGTCTCGGCGACGCGGACCATCATAGGTTCCTTCAATGGTGCCTTAGCTACTGTTCCTGTCCAAGACTTGGGCTCCACTGTCATCAAAGAAGACTTGAAGAGGGCCACTGTGGTTCCTGAAGATGTGTGGGAGGTCATCTTTGGACATGTTTTGGCAGCAGGTTGTGGGCAGAATCCTGTTAGACAAGCCAGTGTGGGTGCAGGAATTCCCTACTCTATTCCAGCATGGAGCTGCCAGATGATCTGTGGGTCAGGTCTAAAAGCTGTGTGCCTTGCAGCCCAGTCAATAGGGATAGGAGACTCCAGCATTGTGGTTGCAGGAGGCATGGAAAATATGAGCAAGGCTCCTCACTTGGCTCACTTGAGAACAGGAGTAAAGATAGGTGAGATGCCACTGACTGACAGTATACTCTGTGATGGTCTTACAGATGCATTTCACAACTGTCATATGGGTATTACAGCTGAAAACGTAGCCAAAAAATGGCAAGTGATTAGAGAAGATCAGGATGAAGTTGCAGTTCTGTCCCAGAATAGGACAGAGAATACACAGAAAGCTGGCCATTTTGACAAAGAGATTGTACCAGTTTTGGTGTCATCTAGAAAAGGTCTTATTGAAGTTAAAACAGATGAGTTTCCTCGCCATGGGAGCAACATAGAAGCCATGTCCAAGCTAAAGCATTACTTTCTTACCGATGGAACGGGAATCGTCACCCCAGCCAATGCTTCAGGAATAAATGATGGTGCTGCAGCTGTGGTTCTTACGAAGAAATCAGAAGCTGATAAACGTGGGCTTACACCTTTAGCACTGATAGTTTCCTGGTCCCAAGTGGGTGTGGAGCCTTCCCTTATGGGAATAGGACCAATTCCAGCCACAAAGCAAGCTATTACAAAAGCAGATTGGTCACTGGAGGATGTTGATATATTTGGAATCAATGAAGACTTTGCAGCCCTCTCTGTTGTCATAGTTAAAGAACTTGGATTAAACCCAGAGAAGGTCAACATTGAAGGAGGGGCTATAGCCGTGGGCCACCCTCTTGGAGCATCTGGCTGTCGAATTCTTGTGACCCTGTTACACACACTGGAGAGAACGGGAGGAAGTTGTGGCATTGTGGCCCTGTGCATTGGGGGTGGGATGGGAATAGCAATGTGTGCTCAGAGAGGATGAATTGCTTAAACTTTGAACAACCTCAATTTCTTTTTAAACTAATAAAGTACTAGGTTGTTATATGTGAAATCAGAGGACCAAAACACATGGAAATCATTTCATACATCACAAAAACCCAAGTTTACAACTTGTTGTACTTTAATGTGTAATACTTAACTCAAGGTACAAGATAATTGCGTTTAACATTGTTATACATACAAGAGACATCAGATCAATCAAAAAAAAAAAAGACAACACATGAATAACAGGATGCAAGATGTCATCCTCAGTGGGAATTTTATTTTCTTAATATTAATTAATAGATTTTTAAATATTTATTTTTAAATCTACTTTAAATATAAGTTTTATGCTATAATAAGTCTGTCTCTTATACACATCTAGATGTGTATAAGAGACAGTTCCTATCCTCCACCCTACCCTTAATCCCCCCAAAAAGCTGTAAGTAATCTCTACGGATCTCTGAAAACACTATACCTATGTCATTTCATATGAAGGCCCTTGTTAATTTCTCTAGGGAAGAGAAGAGAAGGGATTACATGAAAAAGATAATACATTTTAAACATCACTTTTACTCCAGGTAATATACTTGTGGCTTAATAAATACAATTGTATCTATTTAAATATATAGTTTTCTTATCTGTTGCATTATTACATAATTTATGGTATTTATTGTATATTCATTTTTAATATATTAACAAATATGCTTATTTTATTTTATTACTTTATATTCTCAAACAAGTTGTTTTTAATTTTCATTTTATATATGAGAAAATTTGGTCTAATAAATGTTAAACAGCATAATGTTAAGCTAGGATTCTTTGGCCTAATTTATTCTAAAATCTAAATTATGTTTATAATATCTTGCTTACTATAATGTATTACAGTGATTTTTGTCGCAGATATGTATGTATTTTTCTTATCTTCCACTGATAGACTATAAAAGTAATATGAGAAAGATCTCTTGGATTCCTCTTCTACCTAGTAGGTACTGCTGTGTGTGAATAATAGGTACCCAATAAACACATAGTGAAGCAGCTTAACGTCACTGGAGCAGTCTCCCTGTCTGAGGTATTACCCAGAGGTCTTTGTCTTAGGACCAAGAAAATTAAGGTGCATGGACATCAAGGGTGAGGTTGGAGTGAAAGTCTAGTAAGTGAAAGGGGAAATTTCTCCACAGCAGAGATGGGGACCGAGAGGATTGCCATTTCTCAGTTGAATGCAAAGACTTTTATAAACAAGCCAGTGGGGTGGGGTGTTTTTTATTTGCAAAGGTGCGAATTTCTCACAACTCCACCCACTCCCTCTTGTGTGCATGCAGGCCCTGAGTTATTCCATATTATCCTGTTTCCTTACTGCGCATGTATCAGGAGATGGAATTTTCCATTGCAGACATGCCTGGTTCTGTGTAACTAATCTTATCTGTGCACATGCAGGCATGTCTTAGGCAACCCTCCCTGTGTAAGTTCTCTTATCTGAAGAGGATAGGAACAAAAAAGAAAAGGAACATGCTCACTGAAGCCCACAGTGTGTATATGTATATGTCTTTTGCTGGTTACAAAAGACAAGGGTCTTTTATGGTTGACCTTGCCTCTTTATCTGTGCTTGAAGGTTGTGCAGCTTCAGGCTGCCCTTTTGTTAGAAAGAATTTTACCAAAGGACCTTGTTCTAACTATCTGCCTAACTGGTTTCTTGATTTCTCCTCTCTCAATAGTACTTGAATAAAATACCATATTTTAGTTATCTAAAACTGGATCTGATTCCCAGCCAATAAATAAAATGAAGAAAATAACATCAGTGAATCATGACATCCTAGTGAATCATGACAATTATTTTAAAGTTTCTTGCCAAGTCACTATGAACCAGGCTGACACCAGGAAGGCAAAAATTTTGTGCACACCATAACATCTTCTGCAGAGAGCCTAGAATGGAAACAAATTCAAGGAATTTTATGATCACTCTGTTAAACTTTGAACAGTACTTTATAAAAGTAATTGTTTGAATGAAACAGTTGATGTTTTCATACAGATTATCTTTGGTAATGGGAGAGCTTAGAAGAGACGATTTTATGATATCACTAAGAATATGGCATTTATAATTTCAGAAGGTTTATTAACACAAAAAAGATCACTCTGCTTATTCACAGACACATGCATACAAACATAATATTTTCACAGAGATCGCTTTACTTAAATTACTTGATCCGATATTATCCAATGTGTGTTACACAATTTTGTATTGTGTTATCTTGCTTTTGGAAGGCTACTATTCATATAGATTCCTTAGTTGGTAAGGGGACATGATACATTTTGATGGGGCAATCTATCCCAGTGGTTAATACAACAGGCTGTGGGAGTTAGAGATCCTTAAGATTGCTACCATTAGTTCCCATCTTTTATTTATTCTTATTTTAGGGGTTCAAGTGCAGTTGTGCTGTCTGGGTACATTGTGTAGTGGTGAAATCTGAGCTTTTAGTGTACCCATCACCCAAGCAGTGTACACTGTATTTCCATTGTACCCAATAAGTAGTATTTTCTTATTTTGCTGTAGGAACATGGCAAGTTATTCAATCTCTTTGGGCAGTGGTTTCTTTTTCTTTGATGTGGGAATAATTATAAAAGATCCATAATAGGATTTTTTTAAAAATAAGCAAGAAATGAAATTAACGTGTTAAAGAGTTTGCATAATGTTTGACATACAACGAGGACTTAATAAACGCTAGCAATCATTGAAGGGTGAGTCTAGGTGTCAAGTAGCTGTTTTTCATTCAGGCTAGATAGCTTTTGAGCAGCACTTTTGGTAGATGTATGCTTGACTTAGTAATTCTCTTTAAATAGCTCCTATTCACTAGTAACATAACCTATAATCTCTTGCACATCTTTTATTTTATTCATCTATTTATAATATTTACTTGGTGATTAACATAAACTATTTTTGCAAACATGTTAATAAAGTAGTTATAAATATAGTATATATGTTATACATATTATTTATAAGTATTTGAATTTATACATATTTATAGTAATATATATTTATAAATATCATTTGACATAATGTTATATATTATAACTATTATTATAATGTCTAATTGTGACAAATGAAATTATATTAAAGCATTAAAAATTTTAAAACTTACAGTATCAACAACTTTAAATTTCTGAATGAGTTTTGGTCCTAACTAAGGTTTCAATATCTAGACCTGAATGTAGAGTTGACATATACAGAAGCTTTATCTAATTTAATTGTAAAAATTTAACAATTATGAAACACACAAAAAAGGGTTGGAGGATTAAGTTCAAAAGGAGGATTAGACAGCAGGAATCATACTAAAACGTTAAAATTAAAGCAACAGGTTGAGAAGTAAGACACATTACCCATGCATCTGTATATACCCTAAAATATGGAGCTACTGTGACTAGTATCATTTTATAGAGAGAAGCATTTTAAGGGTATTAATGGTTTGCCTCAAAACTGAGAAATCCTTTTGTCTTTCCTTTTCTTTTTCCTTTAAAAGCAGAGAAAAACTTTTGCTTCACATCTCATCAAATCTTCTGCATCAAGCCACATCATGTTAAACAACCTTCTCCTGTTCTCCCTTCAGATAAGTCTCATAGGAACCACTCTTGGTGGAAATGTTTTGATTTGGCCAATGGAAGGTAGTCATTGGCTAAATGTTAAGATAATTATAGATGAGCTCGTTAAAAAAGAGCATAATGTGACTGTCCTAGTTGCCTCGGGTGCACTTTTCATCACACCAACCTCTAACTCATCTCTGACATTTGAAATATATAAGGTGCCCTTTGGCAAAGAAAAAATAGAAGGAGTAATCAACGACTTCGTTTTGACATGGCTGGAAAATAGACCATCTCCTTCAACTATTTGGAGATTCTATCAGAAGATGGCCAAAGCAATCAAGAACTTCCATATAGTGTCTCGGGAGATCTGTGATGGTGTTCTTAAAAACCAACAGCTGATGGAAAAGCTAAAGAAAAGCAAGTTTGAAGTCCTGGTGTCAGATCCAGTATTTCCTTGTGGCGATATAGTAGCTTTAAAACTTGGAATTCCATTTATGTACTCCTTGAGGTTTTCTCCAGCCTCAACAGTGGAAAAGCACTGTGGGAAGGTACCATACCCACCTTCCTATGTTCCTGCTGTTTTATCAGAACTCACCGACCAAATGTCTTTCACTGACAGAATAAGAAATTTCATCTCCTACCACCTACAGGACTACATGTTTGAAACTCTTTGGAAATCCTGGGATTCATACTATAGTAAAGCTTTAGGTATGTAACAAATTTTGTTTCTATTACTTGAATTTGAAAAAACAGAACTTTGTGGAGCCCCTTCTTTATTTTTCTATGTCTACTCTTTTTTAATTCCAAGTATTGATATGCTATGTATTACTATCACTTGATAGCACAAAAGAAGATAAAAGACATTGTACTTCAGTAGTACAGTGTGTTGTTTTCTAATTGCATGGACTTAAAGATATCAATTTAGTTCTTTTAAGGATAAAATCTAGTGACAAATACTTTAGTCTAAAAGTCAGGCTGTATCTTATGTAGATATTATGCTCAAAATAGAAATTGCCTAGAAACTACAGGGATGTGTGGAGAAAGCCAGAAAATGTTAAACTTTCCACAAGCCTATTATTAATACAGACATTATTATGCATGTTTAAGAGCATACATGTATGTTGATAATCTCTGATCATCATTTAATAAATATTAAGGCTCATAAAGAAACAAAATATATTAAGGCTTTATCACCTTTAAGTGTAAGGTGTGAACTAAAACCATTGATCTGGATGATTTATCCATGCTAAGCTTATTTAACTTGCTTAAGTGTGATATGGTGTTTACCTGATAAATAAAAATGTAATCAATGGTACTAACATCAGAAAGCCTATATTGATCATGTTGATATATTTATGAACATATTTGTCTAAAAATCAAACAGGCTTTGTCCATTTTTTTGCTTTTGAATTTTATCATTTATTCCTCATTAATTATAGATTTCTTACTCTTTACTAAGCACTCTTTTAGATAGGAAGACTAAAATAAAGTCCATCGGTTCAAGGATTTCACAAACAGATAAATCAGACATTAAAAGGAATATTTATTATGTGAATTACGTAAATATGGAAATATGTACCAATTACAAAATGTAGAGGAGTTAGGTATTATGTTGACAGACAGAGCGTGTTATTTTGAAAAACTTCAGAGTTCAGGTGATGCATAAGGATACTTTAAAATACTGAATGTGAGTTTTCCTGCAAGGTAAGAACGGGGAAAGAAAAAGCATGCTCAAAGTTGAAGACAAAACAGCACAGGTGCGATGGATATTTCTGATAATTTAGTATTGCTGAAGGTTCAAGTGTAAGGTAGGGAGGCATGGGGGAAGATGCTAATGACGTTGAAACCACAAGAATGAGTGAATTAATTCAATGAATATTTCAAAGTCTCCTGTACATCATTCTAAAAACATCTTAATCTAATAAGCAATTGAGAACCATCTAAAGGGAAATATTATGACCTGATTTTCATTTTATATAAAACACTTGGACAGATGTGGCGGTAGAGTTGAGAGGTGTGAGACTAGACTAAGTTATCATTCTAGGAAAGATATGGTAAGAGCCCGCCCTACACAAGTGGCGAATAAATGGAGGAAAATAGTGCAGTATGAGACTCCATAGCAACACAATTAGGATAGCAGGAGCTAACAGACAACATCCACATAGCAGTCTGTAGCTTTGAAAAGTAATTCAGTCTCCTTGCACCTGAACCTCATTTATGTCAAGTCTGACAAGGCTACTAAAAGGACTAAATTAGTTTACATCTGAAAGGATTTAGAATAGGGTGGCCCAATCAGCCATGACAGTGAATATGGGAGAATAAAAATGGATACTGTATTGAATTTTGTACATGTTGTGTATGTGACACTTTGGGGAATATTTAGCAAAATCCAATAAGCAGCTGGATATAAGGGGTGAGATCTCAGAGGTAATCTCCTGGGTTAGAGATTGAAGTGTCATCTAAATAAAGATGACACATATATACTTTTATCTCTCTTATGGTAATCTAGTTTCCATGTTTTCTGCTATCTTATTACATGCAGGTCACCTGTTATTTCTCTGCTTTCATACATAACATATTTCTGAAATTGTCAACAATCAAAATATTTGAACTCAAGCAATGCATTTACATGTTCTAAACATGATTTTCTTCCCAGGCAGGTAAAATTATTTCACAATACACAGTTGCAGTTGATACTTTGTATGTAGGGTTAAGTATTATATATTTAATGTTTACTTTGCTTCCTTGCTAAACCTTACAAATGCAGACATAAACCCAATGATAATCAGATAGAGGAGAAATGTTTTCCAAATTTGGTAAGTTATATTTCTCTAGGATTTTTTATCTTATTGATACATGATAGATGTACATATTTTGGGGGTACATGTGCTATTTTGATACATATAATATGTAAAGATCAAATGAGGATAATTGGGATATCTGTCACCTTAAATATCCATCTTTTCTTGATAACAGGAACATTCAAATTATCATCTAGCAATTTTGAAATGTACAACAGATTGCTAACTGTAGTCACCCTACTGGTTTATCAAAGACTGGGCTCAACTGTCTATTTGTACCCATTAATCAACCTCTCTTCATCCTCCCTCTCCTTACTCTTCCTAGCTGTTATTAAGTTCTGAGGCTGTAGCTTCTCATTAGTAACATTGGCACATTAATTTATGTGCATTCATTTATTGATAACAAAGTAATAATGCACAGACTGCAGAGACTGTAATGTTTGCTAAGCAGAGCTTGTAAGGCCTAGAAATGGTTACTAGCTAATGAATGAACATCCTAAATGCTATTGAAAATAATTTAAAGATGACAAAGTGTACTAGGTAAAACAGTGGGTTACATGAATGTTGGCAAAAGAAGAAAGTGAGATTTCTGTGTAGTGATGCTTACTGACACGTTAGCTTCTTTTCTACAGACCTCTGTTCTAAAAAACCTGTAAAGTTGACCTATATCAATCAAAATAAATATGCATAGGTTGGTATGTGAATGAAGACATGAGATACTACAGCCATGTGAATGATTATTATCAAAAGCTGGTAAGCCAGTTATAATTAACACCGATAGCAAAAGTCATAAACTCCTCTGGGTGTGTTAAGTAATTGGCCTAAAATTCAAAAACAGATCTTTATCTCTTGAGAAGTAAAAGAAAAACTAGTTATTCTCTTATTCAGAGAATACAAACTTTGCTACGATGATTATAGATGAATCTTCAAGTGTCCTATAGAGATAAAAATGAATGGGAAACATCTTATGGCTGAAACTAGATCTTAAAAGACAGAGGAGGAAAAAATTGAAGTTTTATGAAGCAATGAAACTGTCAAGATGGCAAAATATCCTTCATATCCTCATATATGTGGTAAACTAAAAGGGACATCGGAGTAAGTGCAGCATCTCAGTTCAGGTAAGAACGGAATGTACATAGACAGTCTCTTGGTCACAATTTATGTTTATATTTTCAATCCTACCGCTTCAGTTTTGTCAACTCCTCATCATCAACCTTGGAATTCTAATTCTCATGATTACTAATCTCTTTATTTGTGAAGTTATCTGACAGTTTACTTTACCTAGGCTGGCAGTCTCAGAATCACATGTTCCATTTTATTTTGCCTGTAAGTAAATACTGGTAATAAAAGCACACTATTCTTTCAGTCTTAATACATGAGGCTAATCTTTCTTAACAATTTGTTCAGAGGAATATAATGCAGATTTCTAAAGATGTTCTTATCCTCTGATTTTGATATATCATGTTTCTGATCAAATTACCCGCTTTTGACTTAGAATGACTACTTAAGTTTGTCTTTATTAAAACACAATATTCTTACTGATGCCAGGAACATGAACAGTCATATTTAAAAGACAAGGTAAGAAGTAACGTATTGACATGACAGAGTAACTTATTTCTGTGCAAGACTTTGTGGATGTAGAATGAGAAAGGAGAATGATAAATGGAACTGACTTGTAAAAATAACTCCTTTGCAATTTGTAATTTGAATTGATGTTCCACATTTACTTAAAATTCGTTAATCAAATCATTGTAACAAATTTATATCCACTTAGACCTCGAACAGTCTCACCTGAGTAAATAAATAGAACAAGTTCCTAAGTTTACTTCTCTGCAGTGGAATGCAACAAGAAGCTCAGAGTGAGTCCTTAATCTCTGATAATTGGTAGAAATTGGATATTTATAATGTAAAATTACTCATTTTATTTCAGATCATGGGAATTTAGCTCACACTGATGGATATCATAATAGTGATAGCAGTATATATTAATATCTTTCTATGCACTAGCCACTGTGATAAGTGATTTACGTATATTTTCTCTCAATCCTTGAACTATTGCAGTTCATTGCAAGAAAAAAGTTGTAACACAGAAAAGAATATTGAGACTTGGAAATATCAAACATGTTAAATTATGAGAAAATAGTATTCAAATGAAAATCTTTCTCATATCAAAGCTTCGATGTCATATTTCCTAGTTCTAGAAATTGTTTTTTCTTCTTTTTAAATTTCAGGTGCAAATCTATGAACTGTTCAGAATATTTTAGGTTAAATTTTTCTTGGACACTTTTCTTCTTTTCAATGTGTTTAGCTTTTAAAATGTGCTATTCTATTTCTTGCCTATTTTTGATTTGTCGAATGAACACAATTGGACCATTGTATCACTAGGTAACCTAGTATTCATTAAGGGGTAGGTCATCATGCGATTCTGTTGTCTGGGGAGGGTTGTCTAGGGATATATCTTTGGCGTTAAGAGAGCTTTATAAGCCACTTCTAACTGAAAGGAGGTAACAGGTTCCACAGTTTCTAATGTATACATTAAAAATTTTTTGAATTTTTATGCATTTAAAAAAATGGAACCAGGTAAATTTCATTTTCACTTTTATTTAAAAAGAAAAAAAAAAACACCAAAACTGGGGCACATTTAACGGGAGAAAAACGTAACATTTTTTGTCACTAAAAATACTTATAATCCATAAGCATTACATATTGTTACCAACAGCACTTTACCCTTTGACCACTGTAAAAGCAAGGTTTTTTTGTGAATAATCTCTCTATATTAGAGGTGTATAACATGTAAAAATACATAACATTATATATGAATAATTAGGTGAATAATCTCTAAGATGAATGTCATCTATAATAACAGACTTTTTTGCAAGTCTATTAAATAAGAAATCTAGATTTTCAAAAAGAATGATCATAGTATCTAGATCTTTGCATGAACTCCGGACTCCCTGAGCATGAGTAATTAATATAAAATAAAATGCTAGAAATGAAACATGAAATGTGTATACTTCCAGGATACTTGATTTTCAGCAGTAATTTTAAAGAAGAAAAAATGCACTGGAATCTTTTCCTGTAGAATAATACATTTCTACTTAAGTCTTCCTTTTTTTTTCTTTTTCTCTTTCTTACTAATTATTCCTTTGCTTTCTTCTCTCCTTCCTTTTTTCCGTTATTCTTCTTCTGTCTTAATTTACATTAATCTTGATTGGTTAGAATCTTTGAAAAACTTTCTACTATCATTCCCTTTTCTGCAATGACCCATAAGCTGAATGATAGCCACAGGCATTACATTGGAGATGTAATTGAAGTTGGGACATTGGAAATTCTTGGAGATAGTGATCACTCTATCTTTTTTGCTCTCACTAATGAAAAGGTATTAGAAGAAAAGGAAATATGGAAGTTATAATTTGTGTGGATATAATCTTGAGTTTTATATGCCTATATTTCTTAAAATAAGTAATTTGTAAACTTTGGTACTCTTTGCATTGTTAATAACCTGTCACTTGTGTTCTGCCGAAAGACTGAGAGGGACTGCCTTGTGGGGAAACTTTCAGTGTTTGAGAAATTCTGCACCAAACCCTAGATTCTCCAGTCTGTCACTGTAGGAGGAGAGAAAGAGTAGAGAAGGGTCAAGTTAATGAGATCTGATTTATTTGATCATTTAAAAAATAAGATTCTCTCCCTAAAACATCATGGGTAGCTATCACTTACGGAGTCCAGGTGCTGTTCTGAATAATTTACCTGCATTGTGTCACACCATACCCAAAACTATAGGAAATAGGTGCCATTGTTCTCATCATTTGGTAAATGAGGAGGCTAAGTAACTTGCTTAGTTACAATTCAGAAAGTGGTGAATCATTTGATATTAGACTCCACTCTGAGGTAAAAAGCAAAGTGCTAGAATATACGCAGTTTCTGTTTAGCAAAACAAAGCAAAACTAAAAGTACATCTAAATTTAAGCTTTTAGAGAATTAGGTTAATAAAAATCAAGAAACTCAAATAAAACTGAATCACTCATACCCAAAAGAGTATGAAAACTGGTTTCCTGGCTTTTCTGGCCTTGGGGAGACAATGAAAAAAGAGCCAGCAGAGTTGAATCCTAGCCATCAGGTGCAATGTTCTGGAAGCACTTAGGAAGAGAAGACTTTCAGGCAAGGGCACGTCTTTAGTGGAAAAATATTTTCATACCAGAATGTTGTTTTGCGGATTATCAATTCAGGCTAATGGCATTATATACATTTTACTAAATAAAATGTTGTTTTATTTAGTAAATAATAGGATAATCAATTCAAATTAAAAGCATTATATACATTTTATTGTTCTTCACTAAATTAGATAAATATTTTATCACCCTGCAGATATTACTTAAAAGTGGAAGTTGACTAAAATCATCATTTTCCCCTTACTCTCGGTAATTTAGGGATATCTATAGGTATTGAGATTTTGAAGCATATTTTGATAAGCTTTTATGTACTATCGTAGCTACATTTGTGAGTAATCCCTAATTAATTATTATATTTTCCTTACATGTAACTCAACTTTTGAACAAATCTAAGTATTTTATAGATAGACTTTCATGTTTTCTATAGTGTTGTGTTTTCTTTACTTTTTATTGAAAGTTTGACAGCAACAGATTTCTTTATGAAGATTTTTAATCCCCTTTTCCTGGGCTTATTTTGAAGATCATTAAGATTATTTACACTCTTCTCTGGCTGCCTGGTTTCAAAATCTAATTAATTTTTAAGGTACTGCCACTATATTCAAATTGAGGCTTACTCTTGAAAGGACATAAATGCAAAAATTCTAAAACCATCACTTCTCTCTCTTGTCTTTCCTGTTCTCTGCCCTCCTGGTTCTTTTGTTATTCAAGGGCCTGAAATTACATGATTTAAGGGCAACTGAGAATAAATTTAAAATACATCACTTATTTTCTAATCTTAATTTTTGATTATTATCCTTTTAATCACTTTATTTGTTCATATTTCTCGTTTTAATGGTGGCCTCTAACTATTTCAAGACAGAATTCTTACGTAATTGCTACTATTCAGTTTGGAATTCACTAAGAATTGCAACACTATATCCATATCTGATATTGTTATGTCCAAGTCTAGCCAGTCATTCTGCAGCTGGCCCATGGATTTCCTAATCGATCTTTAGACAAATTTATTAAACCTTTAACATTACTACACCCTTGCTCTCTACCAAGAAGAAGGAACAGTAGCTTTACAGATACTATTGTTAATCCACAAAGTAATACAACAAATCAATGTCATTACCTCTCATTTTTCTTTGAGAAAACTTAGAATGGGAGGGTCTCGATAATTCCCTGAGGTCAGAATTCTTATAAAAGGACAATATTTGAATCTGAATCTATTGAACTCCAGTATCTACCTAACTTCTCTGAATAACAAAGTCTGTGCTTCTTTGGAGTACCAGGCCATATCTTCTTCATTTGTGTCATATGGAAGAAACTGAAAAATTCCCTGTAACAAAGGCATAGGAGACAATGATCAATTGGCTTTATGGAGAAGAAAGCTATTCTATATCAAATGCATAGTATTTTACTCTGTAATCCATATAATCTAAAACACCTTGAAATCTTTGAGCAAACTTCCTCTGAGAGAAAGTTGTTTAATCAATTTTGCGAAAAATGTATTATATTAAAGATGTATTTTATAAATCATAGTTATTATCCCAGAATATACAGATTGTAGGTTTATAACACCCCTGCCTCCTTTTCTTTAACCAAATTTTATTTCTGTTATTGAAATAATTATGTAAGTGCATATAGGAATTTGAATTATATTCTATTTTAATCTGAAGATCAGTTGACCCATAACTCAGTGTAACCATCGCATTAAGTATTATTTTATTTAGAAATTGACCTAGATGTACTTTGAAGTTTTTTGGTTTATTTTGTTTTTTTACATCTTGAAGGACCTACAGTAGGATGGTTTCCATAATGGATTTCACCATGCCTAAGAAGTTTGTCCAGATGCTGGTTTTTAACTTGACTCTGACTGAAATTGCTCTAAGTGGGAATGTGTTAATTTGGCCTACAGATGGTAGCCATTGGTTAAATATTAAGATTATTCTAGAAGAGTT
>NW_012108842.1:58815-64652 GCF_000951045.1 Mandrillus leucophaeus
GAAAAATATTTTCATACCAGAATGTTGTTTTGCGGATTATCAATTCAGGCTAATGGCATTATATACATTTTACTAAATAAAATGTTGTTTTATTTAGTAAATAATAGGATAATCAATTCAAATTAAAAGCATTATATACATTTTATTGTTCTTCACTAAATTAGATAAATATTTTATCACCCTGCAGATATTACTTAAAAGTGGAAGTTGACTAAAATCATCATTTTCCCCTTACTCTCGGTAATTTAGGGATATCTATAGGTATTGAGATTTTGAAGCATATTTTGATAAGCTTTTATGTACCATCGTAGCTACATTTGTGAGTAATCCCTAATTAATTATTATATTTTCCTTACATGTAACTCAACTTTTGAACAAATCTAAGTATTTTATAGATAGACTTTCATGTTTTCTATAGTGTTGTGTTTTCTTTACTTTTTATTGAAAGTTTGACAGCAACAGATTTCTTTATGAAGATTTTTAATCCCCTTTTCCTGGGCTTATTTTGAAGATCATTAAGATTATTTACACTCTTCTCTGGCTGCCTGGTTTCAAAATCTAATTAATTTTTAAGGTACTGCCACTATATTCAAATTGAGGCTTACTCTTGAAAGGACATAAATGCAAAAATTCTAAAACCATCACTTCTCTCTCTTGTCTTTCCTGTTCTCTGCCCTCCTGGTTCTTTTGTTATTCAAGGGCCTGAAATTACATGATTTAAGGGCAACTGAGAATAAATTTAAAATACATCACTTATTTTCTAATCTTAATTTTTGATTATTATCCTTTTAATCACTTTATTTGTTCATATTTCTCGTTTTAATGGTGGCCTCTAACTATTTCAAGACAGAATTCTTACGTAATTGCTACTATTCAGTTTGGAATTCACTAAGAATTGCAACACTATATCCATATCTGATATTGTTATGTCCAAGTCTAGCCAGTCATTCTGCAGCTGGCCCATGGATTTCCTAATCGATCTTTAGACAAATTTATTAAACCTTTAACATTACTACACCCTTGCTCTCTACCAAGAAGAAGGAACAGTAGCTTTACAGATACTATTGTTAATCCACAAAGTAATACAACAAATCAATGTCATTACCTCTCATTTTTCTTTGAGAAAACTTAGAATGGGAGGGTCTCGATAATTCCCTGAGGTCAGAATTCTTATAAAAGGACAATATTTGAATCTGAATCTATTGAACTCCAGTATCTACCTAACTTCTCTGAATAACAAAGTCTGTGCTTCTTTGGAGTACCAGGCCATATCTTCTTCATTTGTGTCATATGGAAGAAACTGAAAAATTCCCTGTAACAAAGGCATAGGAGACAATGATCAATTGGCTTTATGGAGAAGAAAGCTATTCTATATCAAATGCATAGTATTTTACTCTGTAATCCATATAATCTAAAACACCTTGAAATCTTTGAGCAAACTTCCTCTGAGAGAAAGTTGTTTAATCAATTTTGCGAAAAATGTATTATATTAAAGATGTATTTTATAAATCATAGTTATTATCCCAGAATATACAGATTGTAGGTTTATAACACCCCTGCCTCCTTTTCTTTAACCAAATTTTATTTCTGTTATTGAAATAATTATGTAAGTGCATATAGGAATTTGAATTATATTCTATTTTAATCTGAAGATCAGTTGACCCATAACTCAGTGTAACCATCGCATTAAGTATTATTTTATTTAGAAATTGACCTAGATGTACTTTGAAGTTTTTTGGTTTATTTTGTTTTTTTACATCTTGAAGGACCTACAGTAGGATGGTTTCCATAATGGATTTCACCATGCCTAAGAAGTTTGTCCAGATGCTGGTTTTTAACTTGACTCTGACTGAAATTGCTCTAAGTGGGAATGTGTTAATTTGGCCTACAGATGGTAGCCATTGGTTAAATATTAAGATTATTCTAGAAGAGTTGATTCAAAGAAATCACAATGTGACTGTACTGGCTTCATCAGCAACTCTATTCATCAACTCCAATCCTGATTCTCCTGTGAATTTTGAAGTGATACCTGTTTCCTACAAGAAGAGCAATGTAGATTCCTTAATTGAGCATATGATAATGCTGTGGATTGACCATAGACCAACTCCTCTCACAATATGGGCTTTCTACAAAGAACTAGGAAACCTTCTAGACACTTTCTTTCAAATTAATATGCAAATCTGTGATGGTGTACTAAACAACCCCAAGTTAATGGAAAGACTTCAGAAAGGTGGTTTTGAAGTGTTAGTAGCAGACCCAGTAACAATCTGTGGTGATCTCATTGCTCTGAAATTAGGAATCCCATTTGTGTACACATTGAGGTTCTCTCCAGCATCAACAGTGGAGAGACACTGTGGGAAAATCCCAGCACCGGTCTCCTATGTACCGGCAGCCTTGTCAGAGCTCACTGACCAGATGACTTTTGGTGAAAGGATTAAAAATATGATATCTTATTCTCTGCAAGACTATATATTTCAGTCCTACTGGGGAGAATGGAATTCATACTATAGCAAAATTTTAGGTAAGTTTAAAATTTTCTCTTTTTAATGACTCCACATCCCTTACTTGTGCTTATTGTTGTACGACAAAAGATTTCCATTCCACTGCATATGCTGAGCTGAAGATAATGGACTTCTAATATCTCTGTAAAAACAACTCCCTGATTATTCTCTTTGAACAAATCCTTAAAAATGAAATGGTGGATTTAATATGTATGCTATTGTCTCTTAATGCAAAC
This sequence comes from Mandrillus leucophaeus, assembly GCF_000951045.1. NCBI lineage: Eukaryota > Metazoa > Chordata > Mammalia > Primates > Cercopithecidae > Mandrillus > Mandrillus leucophaeus. The sequence goes on from NW_012108842.1 coordinate 61,553, forward strand.
AACTTTGTGTCTATTTAGGTAATAGCTTGTCAATGTATAAATCAATTTCAAAATATAAATGAAAGTACCTGTATTAGGATACATTATAACACTACTCAAAAATACCCTGGCAAATATTTTCGAGGTGATGCATGACTTACTGTCCCTCCTTTGTCCTTCATTATTTTCTTTGTCTGCAGAAAGCTTTGAAAAGCATAGAATCAGGCAATAGAAAACCAGAGTTTACACTCTACTCTAGTTCTCACTGTCTGTCTTTACACTTCTCTGGGTACTTGGGCACCATGTCTCAAATTAACTTCTGTCTATCCTGTGGCCAGCCTCACATTTCCTTTCATGAAGCATTCCTTATGAGAATCAAGCACAATAATATTAACCATCAAGGCCAGTCCTGATTGGTTGTTTATATTACTTATTTTTCCTGACTTTTATGAGCCTCCCTATTTTTATTTCCTTCTCTCTTGAATGGTTTTGCCTCCAGATCTCTTAGTACTTGGGACCCTAATTAATAGCACGAATTAAAAGATGATGCTACCACTGGTACTTTCCTGCAGAGGTAATGTGAAAGACTTTTTACATACCTTTTGACTTTCCTTTCTTTCTCCCTCACTCCCCTTGGTCCTTCCATTTTTCCTTCTTTCCTTCCTTCGTTCCTTTCTTCGTTCCTTCCTTGCTTCCTTCCTGCCTTCTTGCCTGCCTGCCTTCCATTTTTACTTTTCTTAGTTCATTCTCTCTTGTTTTCTTTGTGTAAAAAAAAGTATTTGTTGAATGCCAACCTAGTTCCTACAACTTGGCTAAGTGGTAGGAATACAACAATAAGCAAAGCAGATCAAATTATCTACTCTATCTCATGGAACTTACATTCTAATGAGAGGAGGCAACCAATAAATAAAATAAATATATAAAATATGTGGATGTTAACCTGTGATATATGCTATGTAATAAAGTAAGAAGAACAGATAGTTCTTAGAGTGAGGTTGCATATTTAAATAGAGCAGGCAGAGAAAGTATCAAATGAAAGAACGACATCAGGCCAAAGACCTGAGGGAAGTGAAAGTGAGAATTCATAAGATCCCTGGAGGAAAAGCCTTTTAGGAGTAGGTAAGAACAAGTATAAAGATCTGTGGCAAGCCATACACACAAGAATGCTCATCAACTCACTTGATCTTACTCTCATCTTTCACAAGTGGTATTTGTGTGTCTCTTTTTTCTCCTCTTGATATTGCAAAACTCTTGCAATAATTTTTTATCAAAAACTTTTCAACTTTTTCATAGAATTTGTCTGGAGGAAAGATATTAAATATACCACATAAAAAACATATGCAAGGTAAATAAAATTTGAGTTTATTTTTGAAGATGAGGTAATTAAAATTTTATAATTCTGTATTTTTAAAGTTCCTTTAAGGCATAATCTAACCAGATTTCCTTTTTTTTCTGGCTTTCAAATTTTGTATGCCTTCAAACCGCATTTTTCTTTTAATTTAGGTATATGATTCACATGAGTATGTTTCAAGACATTTGAAATGTGTTCTATGATAATTGTCACTAGCCAGGTACGTATTGGATAGTGATTATTATAGTTACTGAATGAGTTAACAATCTATACACCTTAAATAAGAGACATACAAAAAGTAAGAAGGTGAAGGATCCTGAAAAATGCGTGTGGCTCCAGGTTCCGATTCCACTTGCTAACTGTGATCTCAGGCAAGTAGCTGAAACTTTTGAGTCACAATGCTTTCTCTTCTTTAAAATAGGGTTAAAAATTTCAGTTTACTCGTTAGGAGGATCATATGGCATCATGTGTGACTATTCCATATCAATTATAAAGAATTATACTTATATTAAATATTATTTACACCAAACTACTTAGGAAGCCTGCAATTATAAAACCCTAGTTACATGACCATAGGGCTCTGTAAATGGAAAGTGGCCAAAAAAATCTGCAAAAAATAAATGGTTTCTGGTATGTACTAAACCTTCCTTCTCAAAGGAAGCCATAAACAATTAGATAAATGTGAAAAGACTTTGTAAAACAGCAAGTTCCCAACTTCTCACCTTTACGGAATAATAATCTAGGTTCAGAAATTCTATCATTTCAGAAATTAAATATCCTATTTACTGAAATCCTTCATGCTTCTTATGTTACTAAACATATCTGAACAACAAATAACTGCCTTGAATATTTTATTTCAAATTAAGGTATACTGTGAAGAACTGGTAAAACCACATTTTGTGTTTTGTTTGCCATCACGTTCTCAAAGCATTAAGAACACCTGCTAACTGTAAACTAATATTGAAAGAAGGCAGATAACACAATTTTACATAATTCTGTTTGACCACTGGAAAGCTATCAACATGTCAAAGTTTTGTGGCGTTTCCATTACAGTAGTTGTTCTTCAGTTCTGTGTAGGAAAAATAGACTAGAGAAATGACATGTTAAATTGCGACAAAGAAAAACTCCAAATGTCTTGAAGGACGTTGGAATAAGTACAATGATACATTTGATTGCACCAGTTATGACACTTGTTTTCTATATCAGTGAGGAAGTCTTAACTGTGACAGATGAAATGAGTAAAACAATTAACATTTTTAAAATACCTTTAATAGCTAAGGGAACAGGGATATCAGGAATTATGAAAATCATTGCTACTCATATCCAGAAGCAAATCTGTTAATAAATTTTGGGCAGGTCAAGTGTTCCGCATGGCACTATCAAATTTAACTGAACCTTATTTCTCTCTCCCTCTCTTTTTGCTTTTAAATTTTTTTTTTTTTTTGAGATGGACTCTCACTCTGTTGCCCAGGCTGGAGGGCAACGGTGGATATTGGCTCACTGCAACCTCCGCTTCCCAGGTTCAAGTGATTTTCCTGCCTCAGCCTCCAATGTAGTTGGGATTACAGGCATGCCACCAGGACAAGCTAATTTTTGTATTTTTAGGAGAGACAAGGTTTCACTGTGTTGGCCAGGCTAGTCTCAAATTCCTGACCTCAAGTGATCCACCCGCTTCGGCCTCACAAATTGCTGGGATTGCATGCTTGAGCCAACGTGCCCAGCCTTTGAACCTTATTTCTTCCTCAACTTCTAAGAGATCTGCTGCACAGC
>NW_012108842.1:69452-76845 GCF_000951045.1 Mandrillus leucophaeus
GTTCAGAAATTCTATCATTTCAGAAATTAAATATCCTATTTACTGAAATCCTTCATGCTTCTTATGTTACTAAACATATCTGAACAACAAATAACTGCCTTGAATATTTTATTTCAAATTAAGGTATACTGTGAAGAACTGGTAAAACCACATTTTGTGTTTTGTTTGCCATCACATTCTCAAAGCATTAAGAACACCTGCTAACTGTAAACTGATATTGAAAGAGGGCAGATACACAATTTTACATAATTCTGTTTGACCACTGGAAAGCTATCAACATGTCAAATTTCTGTGGCGTTTCCATTACAGTAGTTGTTCTTCAGTTCTGTGTAGGAAAAATAGACTAGAGAAATGACATGCTAAATTGCGACAAAGAAAAACTCCAAATGTCTTGAAGGACGTCGGAATAAGTACAATGATACATTTGATTGCACCAGTTAAGACACTTGTTTTCTATATCAGTGAGGAAGTCTTAACTGTGACAGAGGAAATGAGTAAAACAATTAACATTTTAAAAATACCTTTAATAGCTAAGGGAACAGGGATATCAGGAATTATGAAAATCATTGCTACTCATATCCAGAAGCAAATCTATTAATAAATTTTGGGCAGGCCAAGTGTTCCGCATGGCACTATCAAATTTAACTGAACCTTATTTCTCTCTCCCTCTCTTTTTGTTTTTAAATTTTTTTTTTTTGAGATGGACTCTCACTCTGTTGCCCAGGCTGGAGGGCAGCGGTGGATATTGGCTCACTGCAACCTCCGCTTCCCAGGTTCAAGTGATTTTCCTGCCTCAACCTCCAATGTAGTTGGGATTACAGGCATGCCACCAGGACAAGCTAATTTTTGTATTTTTAGGAGAGACGAGGTTTCACTGTGTTGGCCAGGCTCATCTCAAATTTCTGACCTCAAGTGATCCACCCGCTTTGGCCTCACAAATTGCTGGGATTGCATGCTTGAGCCAACGTGCCCAGCCTTTGAACCTTATTTCTTCCTCAACTTCTAAGAGATCTGCTGCACAGCACATAGATAGTTCTCACTGTAGAATTTGAGACTAGCCTTTGCTGCAGCAATAGAAAGGTTAAGTCCTTGAACACTGTAGTGAAAATGGTTAGACAGGTAAGGCAACTGGAAACTGGATGACTCCATTTTGCATGGGTCTTTTGGGTTTCCAGTCTGTCTCCATCCATCCCAGCGCACTGTAGATCGGGAGAGCAGAAAGCCCAGTAATAAGCTATATGACACTTGGCTGGTATAATTTAGTTTTCACTGTCAGTACCATGTTGGGCCCTCTTTCCCTGCTGATATATCTTATTTATTAGTTTTTATTTTTTGACTTTTCATATTTAATTTAAATCTGAACTTTAATCCTTACTCCTCTTTTTAAATTTATTTTTATTTTTAAACTTTTTTGTAGCTACATAGTAGTATATATTTAGGGGGTACACGCGATGTTTTGGTATAGGCCTGCAATGTAAAATAAGCACATCCTGAAGTCTAGAGTATCCATCCCCTCAAGCATTTCCTGCTGATAAATTTCAGATGGATTCTTAGATCTAATGTTACCTTACCCCAGCCCATAAAGAAAACAAATCTAACAGTTAATGAGACACTCCCGCACAATATAAGATAAAAATGAGGGTAATGGGCCTTTTGTCTCATTCTAGATGTCAATGGAAAATCATTCATTGTTTACCATTAAGTGCGATGTTTGCTCTAGGCTAATTTTAGATACCTCTTATTAGATTGAGGAATCTCCCTTTTTCTTTTTACTTCAAATATCATCGTGAAAGCATGATGAATTTTATCAAATGTTTTTCTGTGTCTGTTGAAATTATTATATTTTTCTTCTCTTTGTTCTGCCAATATGGTAAAATATATAAAGTGATTATCAGTTGTTAAATCAACTTTTTATTTTTGGAATGAACTCCAATTAACTTAAGAAAAAAATAACCTCTTAACCTTCCCCCTCTAACCAACTTGTCTGGAACTGAACGAGATTAATCATAGTAATGTATTATTTGTATTTCATCTATAGTTTCTTTTCTGGGCACAGTGTTTTATTTATTGGTTCTCTTCATTTCCTATCCCAACTCTAATTCTCATACCCTGCTTCCCACTCTTTCTCTGGAAAACTTGGAGCTTTCTGTTAATCTTTCCTCACAGAAGGCTTCCAGTTCCTTCTTATATGTAGCTTTCCTGCGATCAGTGTTGTGGGTTGTTGTCATTGTTTTGTTTTGTTTGTTTTTTGAGATGGAGTCTCTCTCTGTCGCCCAAGCTGTAGCGCAGTGGAGAGATCTCGGCTCACTGCAAGCGCCGGTTCCCGGGTTCACGCCATTCTCCTGCCTCAGCCTCCCCAGTAGCTGGGACTACAGGCATCAGCCACCACACACGGCTAATTTTTTGTATTTTTAGTAGAGACGGGGTTTCACCGTGTTAGGCAGGATGGTCTAGATCTCCTGAACTCGTGATTCGCCCGCCTCCGCCTCCCAAAGTGCTGAGATTACAGGCGTGAGCCACTGCACACGGCCAGGTTTTTAAAATTTTGTGTAATCTTTCTGTAAAACATTAATCCTAAACTTTATAGCTCATTGAAGTTTCACGAAATAACCCCACCCTTGCAACCAGCACTCAAATTAATTACACAAAACATGAATGCAATCCCTAACTCCTCCTCCTTCTGCTTATCAGTCCCTACAACTCCTATCTAAGGGTAAACACTTTCTTGGCTTCTAATAACATATATCAATTTTCCTTGAGTTTAAACGTTATATAGATGAATCACACATTATGTACTCCTTTGTATTTTTTCTTATTTTGATTAATATTATGTTTTTGAAATTCATATAAGTTGTTGCATGTAGATATGTTGTGTTCATTCTTATAGCTATATGGAGTCTATATTGAATTAATATATTGCATTTTATTTATCCATTTTACTGCTGATTGACATTTAGGCTATTTTGGTTTTGCCACTTTATGATGAACACTGCTTTGAACATTCTTGTACCTAATATTGGTGAATACATGTATGCTATACTGTTGGATATATTCGTGAGAGTGGAATTGACAGGTCATAGATACCATTAAAATTTAGTTTCCCAAACGGTTATACACACTAGTAAACCTACTAGCCATATACTAGGGTTCCAGCTGTTCTCCATTGTCATCACACTTGGTATTGTTCTTTTTGTTATTTATTTTCATTGTAACCATTTTGTTGATCTGTATTGTTTTTATTAAGGTATACTTTTTATGTGATAAAAAGTACATAAAGTGTACAGTGTGATTTGTTTCATCAAATATGTTATGTGTGTAACTAACATATCAATCATTCTCTGAGATTCCTTTCTACAAAGGCCACTACCCAGACCTTTTCAGATACTTCGACTGAATAACTCCCACCTCTTAGTTCTAATTTTTCATTCTTACTCTCTTTTAGTTTTCTTTGGTGAACTTTTTACTACATCCTCTTATCATTTTGACTGTGACATCAAGATTAAATTGTCACCCATATCCGGTTTGTAAGCCATCAAGAATCTCTAGTGCATAACGTATTCCTTGATTAAAAATAAAAAGTTGTCTTAAATATAGTTTTCTTTTTTTTTTTGACCAAGTCTTATACTGTTGCTCGGGCTGGAGTGCAATGGCGCGATCTCGGCTTACTGCAACCCCTGCCTCCCGGGTTCAAGCGATTTTCCTGCCTCAGCCTCCTGAGTAGCTGGGATTACAGGCTCCCGCCACCATGTCTGGCTAATTGTTGTATTTTTAGCAGAGACAGGGTTTCACTATGTTGGCCAGGCTAGTCTCGAACTCCTGACCTTGTGATCTGCCTGCCTCTGCCTCCAAAAGTGCTGGGATTACAGGCGTGAGTCACCACGCCCGGTCAGTTAATTCTTTTTAAAAATATATTCACGAAGGCTGATTTCCATATTTACTGTTGTCATGCTTAAGAAGTTTGCCACCTGCCTGTTTTTAGTTGGTCATAAATAGAAATTGTCCTCAATGAGATTGTACTCTTCTGGCCTAAATGATGAAACCACCGGATGTTTCAAAGAAATCATAATGTGGGTGTACTGGCATCATCAGCAACTCAGCTTCGACTCTGAAAGGTGCTGTACGTAAACTAAAAAAGAATTTCCCTAGTTGTGGAAAAAAAAAATTACCTTATCTTTAATACAGGCCCCTTATTAACCTCCAAACCTAGTTCTTTTGAGCTTTGTAACATTACACATTACGCCTTCCCGCTTCCTTCATGGTAGCAAATCAAATTATTTTGTAACTTCTTTTATATTTATAACAAAACAACTTGAACCTTTTAAAAATTTATTTTAACGTAATTATCTTTGAATTCACAGGCCATTTTGTTATTACAAATAAACATATAGGAATAGATCTTTCATTTTTGTGAATCTCAAAAATACAGATAAAAATATACATCATATAAGTGAACAATTTTAGGAATAAAGAAAAACTAATAACTATAATGTGGTATTTATTGGAGTCACACAAATTGTGGTGCTTTTATTGTCCTTTTAATGACATTATTTTGGAATCCATGTTTCCAGATATTTTCTGTCTTTTCTTGACAAAAGTGCCAACTAAAGGTAGTGTGAAGTGGTAGCCTTGTGTTAAAATAGAAATTGAATTCAACCAATCTTTGTTTTTAACTGCATTGTGACTTCATTAAAATTGGTATCCCAACATCAGTGGAACCTAGTAGTATGTCAGTAGTCTTCAAATTCCCAAAATATCCTGATGTAGTGGCTACAGTTGTTCTCATTTTCAGGTTGTCAGCTGGGATAATTAGTGGATACATCCAGCAATGCCATGTACACACTCCTCTCCTTGCTTGGCTGGTTTAGATACACAAATATCTGACTATATTGAAGTTATGGCCTCTCATCTCAAAGAGTATTCTTTATTCTGTTATATTTTGGTATATTCTGTTATACACCTTGGAAAGATAACTAAACTATTTCTCAATATTGATGATTAGGCAGTAAATCTGTGGATAATCTACTTGCTGGTGCTATTATCTTCATTTTAGTATTAAAATTTATGATGACTAAACTCTCCACTGAAGCATTTTTCTAAACATTTGGATTATTATTACTAATTTTCACAATATATTTTTAAAATATTATGATAAAATAAAAACAGAGAAAAATTAAATAACTCTCTCATTGACAAACATCATTTTGAAAAAATATGGGAAATAGATCTATTTACTTCCAAAGTCCACATAACTAATTTCCCTAAGATTGTATAGGTATCTTTGTGATTCTAGGATTCACTCAAGCCCTAACTCTCTGCTTTTCCAAAGAAAAGACGCCAATAGGAAGTGAAAAATAGAGCATTTGATATTGAGACAAGTATCACTGATTCTCTTTTTCCGATGAGAAAGTAGTGTCATAGTTTAAGAAAGAGAACAATAGAAAGGTTATGTCAATGGTTCCATATCTGGAGAGCTGAGACATCCTATCACAGAAATCAGATTCAAGTTATTAATAACATGTAAATAGTATTGTTAACTCTGCCACTTAGTCATGTATTCTTTAGCACACACCACAGTGTAATAATTCTTACATGTATGCATATATATGATATATGTATAATTGATATATAGTGTAACTGCGTGTTGTGTGAATGTGGGTGTGCTGGAGACTTGGTAAATTAGGACTTCCTCCAGCAATAGAATTGCATTCACGGTTTCATCTGTAGCGTCTGTACACCACTTCACTAACATAATAAAACATATATAATTTTCATACATCCTTGGCAACTTGGCTATAATAAATAGTTTTTATTTTGTGACCAGTTTGACTGTTGAATATATGTGTCTCATTTTAATTTGCATTCCTTGGGGTTTTCTTAGAGGCCTATTTTATAATTCCCTGTTTATAACCCTTTTCTACTTGGAAGAATATTAATATTCACATTGATTTGTAGTAGCTCAGAGTACAATGTGTAAATATCATTGATTCTGCAAAATTCAAATGAAGGTGGTTTAAAGGAGAGGAAATAGTAATGCTTGATAAAAACTATGGCTTGTGGTGCTGGGGAAATGACAAAGGTAGCTTTAACATAGTCAGGATAAGAGTGTAACCAGGAAGAGGTAGGAATGGAGAGTTATAGAGAATAAAGATACTGCATGGCAAATCTGGGAAGAGGGAAATTGCTTAAAGACCCTGTTGCATATGGCCTCACTCCAACTACGTCAAAAATTGCAGGAGAAAAAAAGTATATAGTGGCCAACTGCAGATGAAGCTATTACTATTGGTATATCCTCATTAAAACAAAGAGAAAGACAAATGCCTACAAGAGTAGAAACTTAGAGCTCTGATCTATATGGCTGGATTTTAGTTACATATCTTTAATATAATCTTCAATATCTTTAATAGTGTAATTTAAAGTCACATTTAAATGGGAGAAATAAATTCCAGTAAATTATTTTTCATGTGATATTTTGGAATTTTAACTATACTTGTACATTCAAGATTAAGGAAAAAATATTTTACAAAGAAATTTCTATTGCAATGATAATATAAATTTTGTTTTACCAAATTATTCACAATGTCTTACTGATTGTTCTTATGCATCTACTCTGAGACTTGATGATCCACTAGAAGGACTCACAGGACTCAGAAGCTGCTAGACTCATGGTTGTGGTTTATTATAACAAAATAATACAGATTAAAATAAGGAGAGAGAAAAGACCTATGAAGGGTAGCCCACAAAAGATCAGTTGCAAGCTTGCAGGGGTCCTCTTCCAGTAGAGTTGCACAGGATTTATTTAATATTCCTAGCAAGGATATGTGTGACAGGATGCAGTTTTATCAACCAGCTCACCTGAACCTTGATGTCTTGGGTTATTGTTAGGGCTCAATCACACAGATGTCTAGAGCCTGTTTGACTAACCTCAGCTACCCAGACTCCAGACCCTCAGAGCAAAAACTGGTGATCATGGTAAATCACATTGATAACATAAACTATCTGGCTAAACTACTGTGGACCAAGACCTCAGATATACAAAAACCCTCTTATTAGGCACTGTATTCCAAAAGATTGGAACTCAGCTCTTAGGAGACGGGTATGAGCCCATCTTGAATATAAGAACATGAGCCTTTTTTTGGGAATGTGCAAGCTGAGAAATCAAGACCTGCAAAGTAAACTCTTTGCAGTACACTTCCTGAATGAATGCTATTCAGAGTCCTAGGAAGCTACTGTTACTGACTATATCACCTGGCTCCCTTTCTACTTGGAGGAGTATTAATATTCCCATCATTTGTAGTAGCTCAGAGTAGAATGTATGAATATCATTGAATCTGCAAAATTCAAATGAAGGTGGTTAAACGGAGAGGGAATAGCAATGCTTGAAAAAAACTATGGT
>NW_012108842.1:76895-91817 GCF_000951045.1 Mandrillus leucophaeus
ATGGCTTGTGGTGCTGGGGAAATGACAAAGGTAGCTTTAACATAGTCAGGATAAGAGTGTAACCAGGAAGAGGTAGGAATGGAGAGTTATAGAGAATAAAGATACTGCATGGCAAATCTGGGAAGAGGGAAATTGCTTAAAGACCCTGTTGCATATGGCCTCACTCCAACTACGTCAAAAATTGCAGGAGAAAAAAAGTATATAGTGGCCAACTGCAGATGAAGCTATTACTATTGGTATATCCTCATTAAAACAAAGAGAAAGACAAATGCCTACAAGAGTAGAAACTTAGAGCTCTGATCTATATGGCTGGATTTTAGTTACATATTTTTAATATAATCTTCAATATCTTTAATAGTGTAATTTAAAGTCACATTTAAATGGGAGAAATAAATTCCAGTAAATTATTTTTCATGTATTTTGGAATTTTAACTATACTTGTACATTCAATTAAGGAAAAAATATTTTACAAAGAAATTTCTGTTGCAATGATAATATAAATTTTGTTTTACCAAATTATTCACAATGTCTTACTGATTGTTCTTATGCATCTACTCTGAGACTTGATGATCCACTAGAAGGACTCACAGGACTCAGAAGCTGCTAGACTCATGGTTGTGGTTTATTAAACAAAATAATACAGATTAAAATAAGGAGAGAGAAAAGACCCATGAAGGGTAGCCCAGAAAAGATCAGTTGCAAGCTTGCAGGGGTCCTCTTCCAGTAGACTTGCACAGGATTTATTTAATATTCCTAGCAAGGATATGTGTGACAGGATGTAGTTTTATCAACCAGCTTACCTGAACCTTGATGTCTTGGGTTATTGTTAAAGCTCAATCACACAGATGTCTAGAGCCTGTTTGACTAACCTCAGCTGCCCAGACTCCAGACCCTCAGAGCAAAAACTGGTGATCATGGTAAATCACACTGATAACATAAACTATCGGGCTAAACTACTGTGGACCAAGACCTCAGATATACAAAAACCCTCTTATTAGGCACTGTATTCCAAAAGATTGGAACTCAGCTCTTAGGAGACGGGTATGAGCCCATCTTGAATATAAGAACATGAGCCTTTTTTTGGGAATGTGCAAGCTGAGAAATCAAGACCTGCAAAGTAAACTCTTTGCAGTACACTTCCTGAATGAATGCTATTCAGAGTCCTAGGAAGCTACTGTTACTGACTATATCACCTGGCTCCCTTTCTACTTGGAGGAGTATTAATATTCCCATCATTTGTAGTAGCTCAGAGTAGAATGTATGAATATCATTGAATCTGCAAAATTCAAATGAAGGTGGTTAAACGGAGAGGGAATAGCAATGCTTGAAAAAAACTATGGTGTGTGGTGCTGGGGAAATGACAAATGTGGCTTTAACATAGTCAGGAGAAGAGTGTAACCATGTATCACCTGGTATCACCTGGCCTCTGTCTCTTTAGTTCTACCTCTTTCTTCCTTTTTTCTCCCTTTTTCTTGCTTTCGTCTCTCTCTCCCTCCTTGCTTGCCTGCCTGCCTGCCTTCCTTCCTTCCTCCCTTCTTTTCCCCTTCCTTCCTTCTTTCCTTCCTCCTTTCTTTTCTCTTTCTTTCCTTCCTTCCTTCCTTCCTTCCTTCCTTCCTTCCTTCCTTCCTTCCTTCCTTCCTTCCTTCTTTTCTCTCTCCTTCCTTTCTTCCTTCCTCCCTTTCGTTCTTTTCTTCCTCCCTCGTTCCTTTCTTCCATCCTCTTTAATTTTTCCTTCTCCTTAATATATAAACATGATATGTATTCTAGAAGACCTAACTGAATTTTTTCTTAATAGCTTTCAGGAAATTACTGATAGTTTTTTTCCCTTCAGCAAACATACAAGCTAATTTTGTCCATCCAACTTCTTTCTCCAGGAAGACCCACTACCTTGTGTGAGACTATGGGGAAAGCTGAAATTTGGTTAATCCGAACTTATTGGGATTTTGAATTTCCTCGTCCATACTTACCTAATTTTGAGTTTGTTGGAGGATTACACTGCAAACCTGCCAAATCTTTACCTAAGGTAGGCCTACAACAGTAGAGGACTTTATGCTCCTCATAATAAAATACCTAATTTTCTTTTAAAGTTTATAGCCTCAATAACAAATAAATTTTGCTGGACATTTCGGTTTGCTACTCCACATCTATTTTCCTCATGATAGAGGTCTCCTATAAGTAATATTAGGTGTTTTGGACTTTACATTGATAATTTAAACTGAAGAATAAAATGATTCAAGTTGTGTGTTATAAATATCAGTGTGTCTATACCTTGACGCTGGACCTGGGGAGATAGAAAACCAGATCATAGAAATTACTAAGGAGATTGCCATAGTCTTCTTAACAAGACACATAGCATTATGAACAGGAATATTTACCAAATTTCTTTTTTTTTCACTTTTTTAATTATACTTTAAGTTCTAGGGTACATGTACACAATGTGCAGGTTTCTTACATATGTACACATGTGCCATGTTGGTGTGCTGTACCCATTAACACATCATTTACATTAGGTATATCTCCTAAGGCTGTCCCTCCCCCTTCCCTCCACCCCATGACAAGCCCCAGTGTGTGATGTTCCCTTCCTGTGTCCAAGTGTTCTCATTTTTCAGTTCCCACCTATGAGTGAGAACATGCGGTATTTGGTTTTCTGTTCTTGCGATAGTTTGCTGAAAATGATGGTTTCCAGCTTCATCCATGTCCCTACAAGGACATGAACTCATCCTTTTTATGGCTGCATAGTATTCCATGGTGTATGTGTGCCAAATTTCTTAAGAGATAAAGATGTCTTCATGAAAACTCTTGGGTGAATTCCACATAACTTGGTGAGTAAGAAGTCATTATTGAAGAAAGACAATGAAATGAGGCAGGACTCTTAGGTTTTAATCTTGTGAATTTATTAGATAGTTGTGACTTCTACTGTCAGGAAACAGTTGGTAAAAAAAAAAAAAAAAGAAAAGAAAAGAAAAAGAAAAACTCTTTTGTGTCAACAATGGTGAGTTACTTTTTGACTTACTTACTTTAAGGAGCCAAAAGGATTTTCAGTAATTTCTAGAAATTATTTAAGTAGTACAAATTGTAAATCCAAGCAGAAAGCATTTAGAAATAGATTCAGATTCATCAGCATAAAGTAACTATTATAAAACTAAGAGACTCAAATATTGTATTGGTTCTTTATAAGTATAGTGTCAGGTTTTATGGCATGAAAAAGAAATTGTATACTACAATATGAAGTCTTCAGAGAAGAAATGTGGAATATAAGAAATGTTATACAGAAAAAGTGTTGAGAAGCAAAATAGACTACAGGTACACATGGTAGGAACAACGTATTTAACTATCAATAGGGAGTGAGGAAATAGGCTGTTATTTATTTGGTTCATACACAAACAAAAGCAATCTTTTTAGAAAGTTCCTGGTTCCCATAAGAGTACTAAATTTCTGTGTATGGTAAAAGACATATTTAAGTTTAAAATTTTATTTCAGGATTCTGAAAATTTTATTTAAGGATTTTCTTGCCAGTCAAGTTATGACTGCAGGCAAGCTCTAGTGAATGTTTATTATAGGAGATAATGTACCAATATCTAAATAAAGACACAGAAATATACATGACATATCCATAGGTCGCTGGATAATAACCCATGCCACACTATTATATTTTTCCTCCCAAACCCACTTTTTACACAAACACACACAAATACATATGCTCTCACAATTTCTCAAAGACAAATCAGTTATATTTTACAACAGCAGACATTATACCATTACGTATTCAATCAATTTAAATATTGATATAGGCTTTGGGAAATATCAATACCAATCATGGATTATATTGATGATAATTACACCAATCACTGGATACACAGAATACAAAAGTAACAGGAGACTGTCAAGTGAAAAATCCATATCAATATGGTAGGTTTGAATGTGTGTGTATGTGTATGTTGTGTGTGTGTGTGTGTGTGTGTGTATTATTTTAATTAATGAATACCTGTTTGGAAACTAAACCAATATGGTAAAGCCCCAATTCCTGGGACTTCAGAAATATTCTCCTGACATTAAGCCAAAAATTGCAGTCTATTTTCACTTAAGATACTACCCTCCCCTAATAATTTGGCTAGTCAGAAACTGAGCCATCAGTGATTCCAGTGTGATCATGACAAATATTTGCACATGGAATGCAGAATACATCTCTAGAAAGTAGCATTCACATAGATTATGATGTGAAAGGCCTTAATCTCAGATTTTGCAGCATCAAATTTGCAAAACTATAAGTAATGACCTGGGGAATTTTATTGGCAGAGAAATTTATATTTTACTTTTGCTTTAAGGCTCAAATTAAGGGCACGTAGCTAACATCACACTCACGGCAGCTTATACATCAGGAAGAAGAGATACACTGTCTCATAAGCATCATTGTGATTATAGCTGGAGATGCACTTTGTTGTCTCGTTCTAAAATATGTTACTATTAGATGACATTTTACACAAATTTTTTCTTAGACCTATTAAACAAGGAAGGCATAAACTTGACAAAATGATCATGAATGCTTAACAGAAACCAGTAAATTTATTAATAATTTATTAGATATAACTGGCATGCTAATAATTTTAAAAGCCTAACTCAGTAACGTTTACTGGGCTTCCTTCCAAAAACTGTTTTTATGAGTTTGCAAACAACCTTGTTGGTTGGTTAAATTAAGCCTTGGGGGTAGCAATTTCAGTTACCATGAGAAAGGTTGTCTCTTATTTAGTGTTCATTTCTGTCATGGTTTTGGTTCCATGCTTGGACTTGTAATCACTGATTATATATTTAAGCTATACATTTCAGAGACATGTTTCCTCTTAAGGAGACTAGATCTGACTGGGTACAGTGGGTCATGCTTGTAATTCCAGCACTTTGGGAGGCCGAGACAGGTGGATCACTGGAGGTCAGGAGCTCAAGACCAGCCTGGCCAACGTGGTGAAACCCCATCTCTACTAAAAATACAAAACTTAGCCAGGCACGGTGGCATGTGACTGTAATTCCAGTTACTCAGGAGGCTGAGGTGTGAGAATCACTTGAACTGGGGAGGTGAGTTTGCAGTGAGCGGAGATCATGCCACTGCGCTCCAGCCTGGGCGACAGAGAGAGACTCTGTCAAAAAAAAAAAAAGAAACTAGATCTTTCTACATGTCAGAAGACAGACCAGGTTAATAATTTCTCTGACATATATCTTAATTTAACCTACTTAAATGTGTAAGTAAACTTATTTTTTCTTATGATGCTACACCTTTGTAATAGAAAATATATTATGTATGCAGGAAATGGAAGAATTTATCCAGAGCTCAGGTAAAGATGGTGTTGTGGTGTTTTCTCTGGGATCAATGGTCAAAAACCTTACAGAAGAAAAGGCCAATCTTATTGCCTCAGCCCTTGCCCAGATTCCACAGAAGGTCAGTACAGCCTGGGATCCTGGTACACAGCTTTTTACTAAGGGGAGACACAGTGCGTCTAGTAACGTTCTTTCCATATGAAAATTGAAACTCATTATACACTGAGTACCATTAGTAACAGTTGTAAGTAAAATTGTGTAATATATTACAATTATGTACATTAGCACATTGAATCATTTCCCTACTGAGCCTTAGCATTATTTTGGGAACGCATACTTTTTTGAAGTCATTTATTTTTAATGGAATAGAAATGAAAACTTTAAGCCCCCACTGAACTTTTACTATTTGAAAATTTTGTTCTCCACTGACTACTTTCAAAACTTCTGAAGTTTGTTAGCTCCATGGCCCAGGAAAAGAGAGTGTGTATACACAAAGCAGGGAGAAATTATGCTAAAAATGTAATTCAAATGTCTAGGTTTTATTACAACTCTTATCAAAATGTAGTTGGTTTAGAAGTAGAAGTCTGGATTCAATTAGTCTTTCTAAGTTGAATAATCTCTAGCTAAAAACAATTAAAATTCAACTATTGTAGTCCAAAAACATGCATTTTCTGATTTATGTTATTCAATTAACCTTCATTTTTATCTCTACAATTTAGAATTACTATTCTTTTTATATTTCTATTCATGAAACATCCTAGGACTCTTTATATTTATGTATTGGTTAAAGCACATAACACGCTTCATGATTTTTCTCCTCCATGTTGTGATTGATTAAACTGGTCTTGTTTATGTTCTATTTCTTCACTTAAAATATAACTTCCAAAAGCTTTTAAGTGATAAATAGCAAAACAATAATACTATACCTAATAGATTATTAGTACAAGACTTTACAAAAAGGTAGATATAACAGTCCTGCTATATATCTCAACGTTTGTAAACTCCTGCTTACATAATTGCCATCTTCCATGTAGCTGGCTAAATGATTTCTAAATAATTCTGCCAACTTAAAATGTCCTCATTGTGTTTTTCTTGCAAAATTAAAGCACAATTTTCCACAGGTTTTGTGGAGATACGTAGGAAAGAAACCAGCCACATTAGGAAACAATACTCAGCTCTATGATTGGATACCCCAGAATGATCTTCTTGGTAAGACTGTTGGGAAAGAAAAGCTGTACAGTGGGACAATAGACAAGTTAAGTAACTCTTTAATAGCAAATACATTCCATAAATTTTTAATAATTTAAAATTTTGACACCCAATTTTAAAGCAGATGTAATTACGTAATTGGCGGTTAATTTTATAGATTCATATTTTCTGTTTCACAAAAGAGCATTTTCAGTTCAGATTAATTACACTTCAAGTTTCATTTTCAGTTCAGATACCATCTCCTCAGTAATATATTCCCAGAAAATGCAAATGCTGTTAGTTACTGCTTTTCCTGGGATCACAGTTTTCTGAAAGGGCAACGCCCTCTGTGATCTGCTTTTGTAGAAAATGTATCCTTCTTTAGAGAGTTATGTTATAGCTTTTGGACCCCTTCTGTCTCTCAAATTCTGCTAATGTGTTATTATTACACACCCACTTCTCACTCCATCCTCAAATCAGGTCATCCCAAAACCAAAGCTTTTATCACTCATGGTGGAACTAACGGGATCTATGAAGCTATTTACCACGGAGTCCCTATGGTGGGAGTTCCCATGTTTGCTGATCAGCCTGATAACATTGCTCACATGAAGGCCAAAGGAGCAGCTGTGGAAGTGAACCTGAACACAATGACAAGTGTGGATTTGCTTAGCGCTTTGAGAACAGTCATTAATGAACCTTCGTAAGTACTAAGCCTCCTAAAGACTTGTCTAACATTAATTACGTTTTTTATAATACCAGAAAATGTACATTCTTTAATACTTTTGTAATTATTTTCCAATAACAACCATAACCTGTCCAATATAAAAACTATTTTATTTGCCAAACTGCTGAAGTGATTTCCTGAAATCGGAAAAAAAAGAAAATCCTAAGACTTCAAATATTCTTTCAGTCTTTTTCAAAATAAAGAATGCTATGATTATATACGTTCTCATTTTTTTCTGGGTAATCTGCTTAATTTTATAAACTAATTAGTAAGTATGTACATATTATAAACTAATCAGTAAATACAAAATTGAAATGATAATATGCCCACTAATAATCATTCAGAAATAACTACTAACACTGAGTATTTACCATTCTATACCTTTCATTAGTATATGTATACACACAGAGAGAAAATATATAGGGTAATGAATAATTGTTTAAATATTGATTGGTACTATCTGTGATATTTTAAATAAAATTTAAGTATAATTTTATCTGATTTAGCTTTTAGATTGAAATGAATCTATAAAATATATTGAGCTATATATAGACACATAGCTTAGTATATAATATGTATGTCTATATATATATACACACTTGTATCTTATTTTTTTTCTCTGAAAGATTTCACCAAAGCTAGGAAATAATATGATATATGTATATGTAATTTTGAGTCTTTATTTTTGATGATATGTTTTAAAATTAGCCATGTATAGTTCAACTCCTGCTTTGAAATTTATCTCTATTTCATTCCAAATTTGTATAACTTACCTTGTAATTTTACTTTACCAATATTTGTCATTTTTTCTCACATTTATTTAGTCTTTTTCCTACATTTTAAGTGACTCAGTGTTCACCACTGAATTACAGATTATTTATTCTAAAATATTTACGATTTATTTCTTGACTGATTATCTCACATGGAATTTTATTCCAATAAAGACTTGGATATTGAATTCTCCGAGACAAAGTTAAGCAATATTCTCTCACTGCTTTGTTATGAGAATGACTTCTGTCTGAATATAATATATTTAGCTCTTGCTTTCTTTCCTTCAGACCTGTGGAAATATCACTCACGGCCTTCCAGTTTAAATTGTGCTATAGGATTTCTGAGTCCTGCCTGACCATTTTATCATTTTGCTTTCTTTTCAATTTGGAAAAAGAAAAAGAAATTGTTACTTTTTAAAAATCAGAAACTCAATTATGGTGTATTCTTATAAATTATTTTATATATTTTTCTTCAGTTATACTGTGTCCTTACAGCACTGTCAATTTAGCATAAAATAATCCAGTTTTTCTTTTCAGAAATTAATTCTTTTGTGTATTATTTCTTAGAATACCTTTTATTTCCATTTTTTATCTTTACTTCTGGAGCACCAGTTTAGTCCTCCCTATGATAAAATATTTTGGTATGTTTTCCTCTATTATTTCCTAATTGTTCTAATCAATTTTTGCTATTCTTAATTCATTGAGATTGCCTCAAATAGTTCACAAATTAGTAAATTTATTATTTTTACCATGAGCATTGCTTGCTATTTCTAATTTCTTTATTAATTCTTTAAACTGCCATTTTTGACAACTTATTTCATCAGCTCACCTATCTCCTTATCACTTCCTCTTGCTTTATAATTCAATTTTGATAGTGTATTCATTACCCTCCTGCTATTATTATATTTTGAATCTCCTCTTCTTTGGACTATATGCCATACCTAAATGAATTTTTAGTTTCTCATTTATTTTTCAATATATTTAAGTGGTTATCAGGCTGTTATTTTTTCTTGGTCTTGGTGTTTGCTCTGAATTTGGGTAGGTGCCTTAAACTTGCTTCTATGTTGTATTGGACTTAATTGTTTTCATGTAGAGTCAAAGCTTGAAGAATAGATGTAACATTTCATTCAGTTTTCCTGAAGGCTGAGATTCAGGAAGTAGAGGAGAAGGTAAACTCAGATGGAATTTAGTGCTTTTTCTTAATGGAACTAACCTGCTTAAAAACATCTATTCAGTGTCCTTTGCCAGGCATTTTAGACACGGGGGCAAGTGTACTCATTTCAGAAAAGAAAGACACTCAATACTTGGTTTAGATTCATACCAAGACTCAGCCCTGGTTGTCCACTTTTGCTTCCCATCCACATTCAAGTTAATTGACTTTTATTAATACATACATGTTGTATAAGTCATAATTTTAGAAATCATAATTCAGGAGCTAAGTGGTGGGTTAGGAGCTTCTGCAAGACTCAGTATGAACTTTTTTTTACTTCAGTGTCTAGTCAATTAGACTATTACTAAATTGTTAGTGGCTGACAATGGTTCATTTTATTAATTATCAGCATAGGTACGGTCTGTGATTCTCTTTAACTCTAATGCTTAAAATGATCGTTAAATATTATTATTGACTTGAAAACTGTAAACCAAAAATAAAATTCTAAGTCTCCTACCCAACTGTCTGAATGGACTTCCTCCTCAGCCAGGCCTCCTTTAAATTTAATCTTAGAGTCTGTTTTAGGCCATGATGGGAAGTGAGGGTCAAACATGCCTCAGTATACCTCTCTGGCATTAGCATCAACACAGACTTTAAGTCTGATAAGAAACATTTCACAACCTATTCTCTCTGAAGCCTACTACCTGAAGGCTCCCTCTGCAAATAAGGACTTGGGTCTTTGCAATCCTTTATCTTAACCAAGGCATTCCTTCCCTTTGATCGCAGGTCTTTAGACAAACTCAACCAATTGTCAACCAGAAAATGTTTAAATATACCTGTAGCCTGGATGCACCTCCACTTCAAGTTGTCCCACTTTTCTAAACCAAACCAATGTATTTCTTAAATGTATTTGATTAATGTTTATGCCTTCCTAAAATGTAAAAACCAAGTTGCATCCCCAAAACCTTGGGCACATATGCTAAGGACCTCCTGAGGGCTGTGTCATGGGCCATGAACACTCATATTATGCTATAAGTAAATATCTTCAAATATTTTAGATATTGACTCATTTCATTGACAAAAATATTGATGCAATAAACAAGAACTATAAATACTGTGAGAAATTTCTAAATAAATGCCTAAAAATTATTTAATTTAAAATACCGTCACTTTAACCCTAAACCAAATACTACCTCTGGGAACACAGGGTACAGTTTAGAGTATACATATGGATGTGTTTATACTCCATTCTGTTATTCATTAAAGCAATTAATAAACATTAACAATTACATTTGAATAGACCATCATAAGCTAATTATTCAGAATATTTTAACATATCAGTCATAAAACATTAGTGTATAATAAAACATGAAATAATGAATTTTTGAGTATGGTCTTTGTCCCACATCATTTATAGGAAAACATGTTTTCTTCTTCTTATTATTTTTTGATTCACATGTAGAAATTTATTTATTGTCTAAAGTATATTAGGATGATCCATGTGAAATTACTGTCTTGACCCTACCTAAGGTTCAATGCAGTTGCAAGTATGAATATTCTTTTTCACTAGATAGACACACACACACACACACACACACACTCAACATATGTAAACTACTTCTGCTGCTTAATCTAGTGTACCATGTTCTCTTGTAAATGATCACCATATTCCCCATTCCCCAGTCCTAACAATGTCCTGCCAACACCAGGACATCTCTACACAGACCCTTTACCTTCTCTCATCTTCATGACTCCAGGCTGGAACTTTTATTCCAGACACAAACCAAAATGAAACCTACTAACTTTGGTTTAACAACTGGGGAAACTGCAAGTGAAGACATAATTTGCCTTTTAAATATGTAGATATCCATCCAATATTGTTTGAGAAGCTATTAGAACTGTTATCTCTGTGATTATTGCTATTGTGATGGTAAGTTGATTAAGAGCTCTAATTCTAGGGAGATGTTTCAATTGAAACATCAAAGTTCAGGTACTTGGATATGCCACTTCTTAAATCACCAGAGTAGTTTTGTTCAGTCTTCATGTTACAGATACAGACACTGTCCTTTTCATCACAAACATACAAATGTGTGCCACAGAGTAATTATCACAGTGCCAACATCTTAGAACTGTCAAATGACTCACTAATGCTGACTGCCAATGTCCTTTGTCTGTCATATGAACTAGTCAGACATTAGAAGATATGCTTAGGTATGTGTTCAATGATTTTTATCCCACCATATTAGGTTATGAACCATCTTGGTCTTGGAATCATCCTGCACAGTATAATTCACACAGTATCAAAATTACTTTTGGAAAAATTATGCTAGATATATATGTTTACAACTGGCTTACTCTACATTTTTATGTCTACATTTGATCATACTTGTGTTAAGAATATATTTCATCCACATCTTCCCTTTCGTAACTCTTAAAATCCTATGCACTAGCAAAGTTCATGCAAAAATTATATTCTTGCTCAACATAATTATGGCCTTTAACTTGTATAGCAAATATGTATCACATGTTTATCTTCAATGAAAATGAAAACAAAAATTATCTAATTTCTGCCTATTTATTTGTCTTCTAGTTATAAAGAGAATGCTATGAGGTTATCAAGAATTCACCATGATCAACTTGTAAAGCCCCTGGATCGAGCAGTCTTCTGGATCGAGTTTGTCATGCGCCACAAAGGAGCCAAGCACCTGCGCCCAGCTGCCCACAACCTCACCTGGTTCCAGTACCACTCTTTGGATGTAATCGGGTTCTTGCTGGTCTGTGTGACAATGGCTATATTTTTGGTCATACAATGTTGTTTGTTTTCCTGTCAAAAATTTGGTAAGATAGGAAAGAAGAAAAAAAGAGAATAGGTCAAGAGAAAGAGGAAATTCTATATATATATAAAATTTATATATATATATATATGTTTGGCAAAATCCTGAATGTTATAGTCCTATTAATTCCAGCCAAAAGGAGTTTAACAAAAACACATCTCCCATCCTGTTTCCAAATTTTCTATTTCTCTACCTGCAATAAGCCTACTGATAAACCCTAGATTTTGGCATGATTATCATTAACTTGTGAGTTGTAGCCTTCTATTTCTCCTTTGTCTTTCCCTGCTGACTATACCCTCTTCCTTTCACTCTTCTGACACAAGGATACTACCTAATCTTAAATATGTTCTATTGATAGTATCAAATTATTTTATAGTTCACCTTAATTAATGATTAACATTATGCTGAATCCTGGTAATGCATACAGTGTAGATAGAATTTGATAAGTGTAAGGAAGAGTCAAATTCACAAGTTTTCATATACCAAATAATTCAGGGAGCCACCATAGGACAGTAGTGTGTTATGATAAAGGTAATGATTTCCTTGTTTTAATAAAAATAAACTCTTCTGTGTGCTCAATTTTGCAGGAGTTAGAGAATGAATTTTAAGTGTGATGTGCATCCCTATTTAATGTCTACAAAATTTTTATTGAGCATATCCAGAAAATCACAGTGTAACTTGCCTGCCTTTCTTCAACATATATTCTTATATAAGCTGTAGTGGAAGGTATGGGTACTGTCTTTAATAAATAAATCAATTGACTCTTTGATTTCAAGGTGAAAGTTCTGTGTTATATATTGAAGGTGAACAGATCATATATAGAGGATATAATAAAGAAAAATCTAGAAAATAAGTAATTTTATAAAATTTTTAGTTAAGTGTTCAAATAATTACATTAAATATCAATTAATTATGTTTAAAAACACTAATGTTCATAATATATAATCACCATTTGTAATCAAAAGTTTAATTTTATGCGGAAAAATAAAAAATGCTTACTTGGAATTTGAGGTCATTGCGTTATTTTTGTCTTTATCTTCCACAAATTTAAATTTATCAATTAATTGTTATGCTGTGTATATAAAAGACTAAGAGCTTGACCAAGGATATGGTATAATAAATTTTTACCAATGGAAAGCACTAGTTGGAGGCAAATGCTTTTACTTGATTCAGCTTTGCATTAATTTAATAAATATATTAAAGATTTTGCTTTATTTATCCTTTATAAATTTAATGACATTTCTAACTGAAGTGTTAATTTCAATATTTGAAATTGAGAAGACAAATTACATTCACTGGCTTAGTAAAATTTTTGAAATTCTTTCTTTCATTCTTTCTTTTTTCAATTTTACATTATTTTAAGTTCCAGGATGCATGTGCAGGTTTGTTACATAGCAAACGTGTGCCATGGTGGTTTGCTGCACCTATCAGCCCATCACCTAGGTATTAAACCTAGCATGCATTACCTACAGGCATATAGCTAGGCATACACTCACTTTTAATAGTTTGTAAAATCTGGAAATATAGCCAAACATAGAGTCAACTGATATTTGACAAGAATGCAAAACTATACAATGAAGAAAAAAATAGTCTCTTTAACAAATACCAGTGGGCAAACAGATTTATCAATATTCAAAAGAATAAAATTGAACCCGTTACCTCAAGCCATATATAAAAATGGACTCAAAGTAGATTATTAAAAAAAAAATCCAAATGTAAAAGTAAGAACTATAAAACTCTTAGCAGGAAGAATATGGGTATAACTTTCTAACCCTGAATTTTGCAAGGTTTTTAGATATGACACCAAAAGCAGAAGCAATCAAATTAAAATTGATAAATTGGACTTCACTGAAATTAATTTTTTTGTACATCCAAGAACACCATCACTAAAGTCTGAAGAGAAACCAGACTTTGGAGGGTATAGTTGCAAATTACATACATGGTAAATGACTTGTGTAAGAAATTTATAAAGAAAGCTCACAGCTCAATGATTAAAAAAACAAAAACAAAAACAAAAAAAACCACAAATGACCCAATTCAAAAATGTGCATAAGATCTGAACAGGCATTTCTCTAAGGAATATGTAAATATCCAATAAGGACAAATGAACAAATGTAATGTCCAATAAGAACAAATGAGAAAAATGCTCTGCATCATTAGGTTCAACATTATTACAGGAAAATGTTAGTAAAAATCACAATGAGATACCACTTCACCCTTACTAACACGGCTATTATCAAAAAGATAAATAATTAAAAGTGTTGGCAAGGATGTGGAGAATTTGGAATCTTCATACTTTGCTTGTGTGAATCAAAAATTGGCATTTTGAAACAATCTGCCAGTTTATCAAAAGTTTACACATAGAGTTACAATATGACCCAGCAATTCTACTTCTAGTAGTATACCAGAGACAAATGACAATAAGTCTATACAAAATTAATACATGCATGTTGATAAACAACATCTTAACCAAAACTGGAAGGAAAACTACAGTCATCATTGATAAATGAATACACAATATGATGTAGAATATTATTTGGCAATAAAAATAATGAAGTCTTGATGCATGCTATACCATTAATGAAACTTTTAAAAACATTATACTAAGTATAGATGTCAAACAACAAAGATCACATACTGTGTAAGTCTCTTCATATGAAATGCTCTTAATAGGAAAATCAGTAGAGATAAAAAGTAGGGGAACCGGGCACAGTGGCTCACGCCTGTAATCTCAGCACTTTGGGAGGCACGAGCTCAGGAGATCGAGACCACGGTGAAACTGCGTCACTACTAAAAATTCAAAAAACTAGCCGGGAGCAGTGGCGGGCTCCTGTAGTCCCAGCTACCCGGGAGCTGAGGCAGGAGAATGGCGTGAACCCGGGAGGCGGAGCTTGCAGTGAGCCGAGATGGCACCACTACACTACAGTCTGGGCGACAGAGTGAGACTCC
>NW_012108842.1:92182-95611 GCF_000951045.1 Mandrillus leucophaeus
TTTAAACTGATAAATATATGATATGTGTTTTGTATGTGTACAAACTTTTTACACGCAAAAGTATCTTGAACGGTGACATCCAAGCAATGGTAATTCAGCTGTATAATTACTTTATCTTCAGTTCTGTGTCAAGGAGACTTCAGACAAAGAAGTCTCCATTTGTCACTGTAGTTGACACTTCACAAACCTCTTACATGACTTAGGTGTCTAGAAAACACAAGTTCAACTCTTACTGGGGAGTAAAACACTTGTAATTTTAAAAGACACATTAACACACATTTGTAAGCATGAGATCATCTGCCTTTTCTTGATCCATTTGCCATCCAGAAACTGTGATTGTTCAGATAATGTATTTACTTTGACATTGCTATGGTTTGAATGTGTCCCTTCCACAATTCAGGTGTTGCCAATGTGACAGATTATGAGGAGGGGCCTCTTAGAGGTGATATTGCCTTCTGCGTGAATGGGATGAAGGTCTTTATAGAAGAGGATTCAAGCAGCATTCAGCAGGCTTGCTTTTCCACCACATGAAGATACAGAATTGGTCACTTTTGCCATTCCACTTCCATCATGTGAGGATGCAGCAAGAAGGCTTTCCCTAGATACCAGCATCTTGCTCTTTAACTTGTCAGCCTCCAGAACTGTGAGAAAACAATTTCTGTTCTTGGTAAATCATCCAGTCTCATGTATCTTGCTATAACAGCAAAGCTGCGTAAGCCAGATGCGTTGGAGTTTTCTTTTAAATTCTTGATGATTTCTCCTTAGTTAGAAGCAACAGCAATAGCTTAGAGAAATAAGCATTGCAGTTAACTAGGATGCCTGTGAAATGAACTTCAGTTTTGCTCCCCCTACAGTTGAGTTGTTACTTTAGGTAGAGTTGTGGAAAGGTGCTGGTAAAATATAGACTTTGGATCAATACGAAGTGAATTGAGAACTGTAATGAAGTGAATTGAGAACTCATATGAAGTGAGTATTGAATAAACTTGTACAGAGAGGTCACGCGGTGACTGTTCTAGACCTTTATTTTCCATTTTCCTTGATCTCAATAGACTATCTAGTATTAAATTTGAACTTTTTAATACATGTTGCACTATAGATGGACTATAGAATTTTTTGACAGGATAGATCAATGCATAAAAGATGTGCCCAAAGATACATTTAGGACAGATATGGCACTACTACGAAACAATTATGGGGATATTCTGAATGTCATGAAAATCTTTGTAAAAATTTGGTTTTGAACAAGAAACTTTAAAAAAAAATACAAAATTTGAGGTTTCATGTCATTCTTGCACCTGCCAGTGGTCTCAGTGGTGAGCTGCTGACTCAGCTACTAAAGCATCCTTTTTGTACAGTTTCTGTTTCTTTCCTGGATACATACTGGAGAAATGTAGTGGAGGACTTCAATTACCTCTTTCCTACATGCGTGTTGTTCCGTCAAAATTTTATAATCAAATAACATAAATGGAGAACACAACATATATATGTGCGTGTGTTTTCTTTTGACTCTTGGTTTCAAACATTCAATAAGAAATGGGATCACTTTTAAAGTGTGCCATCAGGGCCTGGTGTGGTGGCTCATGCCTGTGTTCTCAGTTCTTTGGGAGGCTGAGGTGGGTGGATCATTTCAGATCAGAAGTTTGAGACCAGCCTGGCCAGCATGGTGGAAACTTGTCTCACCTAAAAATGCAAAATTGGCTGGGCATGGTAGCGCATGACTGTATTTCCAGCTACTCCGGAAGGCTACCTCATCTTGAACTCGGGGTCAGAGGTTGCAGCGGGCCAGGATCGCGCCACTGTACTTCAGCGTGGGTGACGGAGTGAAACTCCGTCTCAAAAAATACGGTAAAAATGTGCCATCAAGTTAGAAGTTTTAAATTCGTGGTACAAGAATTGCCATAGATGTGCTCGAAAGAAACACACAGATGACCTTTTTCTGAGACAAGGTCTGTGTTGCACAGGCTGGAGTATGGTGGCAGGAGCATGGCTCACTGCAACCTCAACCTCCCAGGCTCAAGAGATCCACCTGCTTCAGACTTTCATGTAACTGGGACTACAGGCGTGTGCCACCATGAACAGCTGATATTTTCACTTTTTGTAGAGAGGAGGGGGAATTTTTTTTTTTTTTTTTTTTTTTTTTTTGAGTCATGCTCTGTCGCCCGGGCTGGAGTGCAGTGGCCGGATCTCAGCTCACTGCAAGCTCCGCCTCCCAGGTTCACACCGTTCTCCTGCCTCAGCCTCCCGAGTAGCTGGGACTACAGGCGCCCGCCACCTCGCCCAGCTAGTTTTTTGTATTTTTTAGTACAGACAGGGTTTCACCGTGTTAGCCAGAATGGTCTCGATCTCCTGACCTCGTGATCCGCCAGTCTCGGCCTCCCAAAGTGCTGGGATTACAAGCTTGAGCCACCGCGCCCGGCCTGGAATTTAACATTGTTGCCAGATTAATCTCGAACTCCTGGGCTCAAGCGATCTGCTCGCCTTGGTGCCCAAAGTGCTGGGATTACAGGTGAGTTTCTTTCTTTCTTTGTTTTTTTTTTTTTTTTTAAGAGACAGTCTTGGGGGCGGAGCAAAATGGCCAAATAGGAATAGCTCCAGTCTCCAGCTCCCAGTGCGAGCGACATAGAAGACAAGTGATTTCTGCATTATCAACTGAGATACTGGGTTCATCTCACTGGGGAGTGCTGGACAATGGATGCTGGTCAGTTGTTGCAGCCCGACCAGTGAGAGCTGAAGCAGGGTGAGGCATTGCCTCACCCGGGAAGTGCAAGGGGGAAGGGAATCCCTTTTCCTAGTCAGGGGAACGGAGACACACAACACCTGGAAAATCGGGTAACTCCCACCCCAACACTGTGCTCTAAGCAAACGGGCACATCAGGAGATTATATCCCACACCTGGCCGGGAGGGTCCCACACCCACGGAGCCTTCTTCATTGCTAGCACAGCAGTCTGCGATCTAAAGGCAAGGCAGCAGCGAGGCTGGGGGAGGGGCGCCCACCATAGCTGAGGCTTAAGTAGGTAAACAAAGCGCTGGGACGATCGAACTGGGTGGAGCTTACAGCAGTTCAAGGAGACCTGCCAGTCTCTGTAGACCCCACCTCTGGGGACAGGGCACAGCTAAACAACAACAACAACAACAACAACAACAAAAAGCAGCAGAAACCTCTGCAGATGCAAGCGACTCTGACAGCTTTGAAGAGAGCGGTGGATCTCCCAACACGGAGGTTGATCTGAGAACAGACAGACTGCCTGCTCAAGTGGATCCCTGACCCCTGAGTAACCTAACTGGGAGACATCCTCCACTAGGGGCAGACTGACACCCCACACCTCACATGGTGGAGTACATCGCTGAGAGGAAGCTTCCAAAGCAAGAATCAGACAGGTACACTGGCTGTTCAGCAGTATTCTATCTTCTGCAGCCTCTGCTGCTGA
>NW_012108842.1:95661-165601 GCF_000951045.1 Mandrillus leucophaeus
ATTGGGAGTTATACCTGATGTAAATGACGAGTTGATGGGTGATGACGAGTTGATGGGTGCAGCACACCAACATGACACAAGTATACATATGTAACAAACCTGCATGTTATGCACATGTACCCTAGAACTTAAAGTATAATAAAAATAAATAAATAAATAAATAAATAAAAAGCACCTCCCACATTCAAAAAAACAAAAAAGAGACAGTCTTACGTCATTTTGCCACACAGGCTTGAATGACTTTCTAAAATTGCAGAAAACATATTAATCTAAAATTTGTGCAATTTTTGTAAATTTGTAATTTTGTAAATTTGAAATTTGTGTAAATTTCTGCAAACTAAAATTGCAGAAATAATATTATATTCTTGCTCTTTATAATATTGTGGTCATACCAAAGAGAAAGAGTATTTCTCCCTAAAGAAAATTACAAGTAAAAAATTTATGTTTTACTTTTACTCATAAAAGGTATTGTAGAATACAAAACGTTTTTCAAACTGGTTTTGTCTTTGGTTGGCTTTTATAATCCACACTTCACAAAAAGAAATGCTTTTAACTTTTTAGAATAACTTAGTCAAAAAGTATAATGTTACCTTGCCTTGCACAACTTTTAACTATTGCAAATGATGTTTTGTCCTTCCCCTTTGTCCAGTATTTTCCAAATGGTAAAAAGTTTAAATATTTAAGCTTACACTGAGAAACCTTGCCACATTTCAGCAGTTTTGTTTTGCTTTTGGTGGAGAGCACCTGATCTCGATTTTACAGACAATGTATTTACTCTAAATTACACTTTTATAGACACAAGGGAAAGTGTAGCTTGTGAAGGCACTCAGGAGCCATAAAATGTGGTCAATCACAATAAATAACATAAGCTAAACAAAGTATTCACACTTTCATTTTTTAATAAGGAATGTAAGATCCGTAGTAAAAGTTTAATGCTTGGAAGAGACACAAATTCAAGTTGATAAAAATATTAATTAGAAAATGCACAACATGCCTCAAGTATATCAACACTGGACTCCACAAAGAAGACATAACCATGAAAACAACACTCCCTTTATTTTGGGCTCCCAAAATCAAAAGTAAGATTAGAACTAATATATTTAATGTATCACAGATATTTAGTACACTCCATACACTAACATTTTCTTTAAAAAAACCAAAAAACCAAAAAACGCTTACATTGTACAATGTTTCTGTGTTCTACATTATTTTTTCCCACAGTTGTTGAAAATTTTAGCCTCAATTTGAAGCATCAGCTGCATGATAGGCTATAAGTTGTCAATAGTTCTGTTTCTTTGGAAAAGTACAGTTGTGACATTTACTCATTTTCTCAGATAGCTAAAAGGGAAAATAAGGAAAAATATACACTGGATCTGCAGTTAAGTTTTTGATAATGCCAAGGATCAAAAACAGACAAAACAACATTTGTTGAAAATGAAAAGGTATTGCACTGGTCTTAATAGGGATGTTGCCATCTCTGGATAAGGATGCTGACTGAGCCTGTTCTGTTTCTTCACCTCTATGTGTTTTCTCTTCTACGACAGACCTCCAAGAGACAAGATCCATGTAGTCAGCCACACAAGGTCCATTTGACCTTCTCATTCTTCTCTAGTCTTTTCTCTGTGACTTTTGACAAAAATGCTCAGTTCACAATATTAGCTGCCTGCTTCTGATGGGTAGGAGGTATATAATCAAAATACTCCCACCAAAGCACTCAATGGTCTAGACTTGATACTTAAAATTTAATTTTCATCATTTCTCAACAAGGATACCTTGAGGTAATAGAAGATATTTTGGTAAGTGAAAATAATTCCTGCTTGGAACACAGCTTACTGAACTCAAGATTTCATTCCTTTGAGTATTAGCCAGTTCTCAATAAATTGATGTATTTTCTGAAGAATGATTCTAAAGAGGTTAGTGATATACTGTTTGGGAATAGATTTAGAAAACTGAAGGTACTCTCCAGCTCTACAATTCTGTATTAGGAACAATAGGGAAATGAGGAAGTGCCTCGATATTGCAATCTAGTGGGTCTCTGGGGGATTACTATCTACCTGCATAGTAGTTGAGGAAAAAGACAAGCTCCCAAACACACAAAAATCAACCTGAAATAACATCAGATTCAGCCTGATCAATATATTGGGAACCCATATCTACAGAAAATTAGCCAGGACGAGAGGTACACGCCTGTATTCCCAACTACTTGGGAGGTAGAGGCAGGAGGATCGCTTGAGCCCAAGAGGCCAAGGCTGCAGTGAGGTGCGGTCATGCCACTGCACTCCAGTCTGGGAGACAGAGCGAGACCATGTCTCAACAAAATGAAACAAAAACATCGACTGCATTCCATATTCAGGTTCTGTAACAGTGACATGTCTACTGAATTACTTTTATTTCTTTTAGGAATGTCTGTATCTATGGATTGTCACTATTTAAAAACAAACAAACAAACAAACAAAAAACCAAAAGTGTGAGCTTGACAGAGAGAATAAAATCATACTTTTTTTTTTTTTTTTGTAAAGGAAATGGGATTAGTTTTACAATGAAGAACTATGTAAGTTTTTAATTGGTAGTATGAAGCCCTACATTTCCTTGTGCCTTTTAAGGTAAGTTTATATAAATATAAAATCAAAAAACTGTGTGTTTTATAGGTGAAATGATAAAATGCAAAGATAAAATGATCAATAATCTTACAAATATGGGGGGAAGTCTGCTGTTACCAGATCAGACAGAAGCCTGTGGCCATCACTCATACAGGACACTGTAGGAAGTCATACGACCACGAATTAATGAATTTCAGATTTATTTAAGCAATAAGATATACATTTTCCATATATCCATTTTTATCCTATAAAAACTCAGCAGTCGCCTTCCTAATATCTTGATAAACAAAGACATAGATCGATGAGGCACACATATATTTCTAACACAGTTGTGTAGCACTGAGGAAATTGCATGTCCTTGTACAGATCAGTTTCCTTATTTAAAAAGAAAATATTTATTTCGTATTACTTAAAGGACTCTTCACAGGTGAGAAACACATTATCTTTATCTCCAGATGCAAAAAAAAAACAAAACAAAAAAAAACCTGTACTTGGAGGTTTTTAATAATTATACATTTCTTTATTAAGTCCTCACAAGTCCGTTTTAAATACATAAAACCCGATTAATGTTTGGAGATACATGTAATGAGTCTTTACTCTCTAAAATTTATTTTCCTCCATTTAAAAACTCAGCCAAAAGTAAGGGTGAGCACAAATCTTAATTTCCACAATTTCTGAAAACATTCTAGCTGCTATTAGCAAATATTTCTATAAACAATATTCTTCAGTTCTTAACATAACCAAAAGCAGTAGTGGGTACCAGAAATTCAGACGTTCTCTCAAAAGCGTCACATTCACTTGGAAAGCCAAGGTTCAGGAACCAGTTTGCTAAATAGTAGAAACTAAAATGTGTGCTCCTGGGAAACCTGTTTCCATGGATATGTTAAGATTACTTGATTCTGGGGCTAAAATAGTTGTTTACATGTATGTCTTTAGAGAGAAAATAAATGCATATTCAATTTTATAGTGCGTTATTTTAATGGCTAGATGATGTTAGAGACAGTCTCCTCTCATTTTGCCTTTCATATATATGTGTATGTATGTGTGTGTATATATACTATATAACACAAATTATTGATACAAATTATATTATGTACACGTTAGTGTAATTATTTCAGTAATGCACAGATACTTTCTAAAGCATTGGCTGTATTATTCCAACGTATTTTGGAAAATTACACAGTCTATCCACATGACAATAGTCTCATTATGCTGTCTGTTATTTTACTCATTCAGGGAGACCCACTGCATTGTCTAAGACAATGGGGAAACAGAAATATGGCTAATTAGAACTGAATAATATTTAGTGTTTTCTCTCTCAAACTCACCAAGCTTTGATTTTGTTAAAGGATCCCAGTGAAAACCTGCTAACCTCTTCTCTAAAATAACTATCATTATCATTATAGAATAAAGTGAGATGCCTGTGAGACATTAATAATAGGGTCACTGAAACTAAGGAATTCATTACTCAACACATAAGACAGTATAAATCATTTCCTCAAAAACTATTTATAAAGTGATTATTAAAATACACCAGAGGTAAGTGCTAGATTTGCAGAAAAACAAATTTAGGCACCTTTTCTACTCCCATAGACTTTAAATTCTATTTGGAATTGTAGAATGAAAAGCATGTCATAAAATGTGTATAAAATGTTTTAGAAAGGAAGGACCACAATGCTTACAGGACATTCAGTAGGAATAGTAAGTACACCAGCAACACTGATCATAAAAGTGAGACCTGAATGATTTGCAGAAACAGGTCAAGTGAGAGGAAGACACAAAATGAAAGCAGGTAGAATAGTAATGATAGTTCAGTTCTGAAGACTCCAAGTTTAGTTTAGCAGGAAGAGGTTGAATAAAGAGGCAGATTTCCTTAGAGAGATAGTTTGGAATCAGATAACAGAAATACATTTGAAACATGTAATGAAGGCATTGGGGAGCCAGAGGAAAAAAAAAAAAAGAAAATTGAGCTGGGGAAAGATATGATCAGACTTCACTTAAAAAAAGCCTTAAGATACAGTGCCTGGTTTTGACTGCAGAGGGCTAAGACTATGCGAAGTAGCATTTAGGAGATGGATGTAAGAGTTCAGGCAACAGTTGATAAAATTATTCAAGAATATTCTTATCCGAGATGACTATGAGTACTCTAATAATAGTAGTACAAATCTTATATTGCATTGTGTGGGAAAAGCAGTTAATAGAGACAAAACTGTTAAAATATATTTGATACCTAGTCAGTGATTCAAATTAATGTTGACTAGTAACATTATTACTATTTCTTGTTGTTACTAACACTATTAATTTCCTAATATATGTCAGACACTTCAGATCAGGGTCAAGCAGAAGGAAGCCAAGTATAGAGAGAGGTTCAGATACCCCATAAAATACAGTAATAACTAACTTTCGAATATGTACAACTTTGATCTAAATATTGTATTAAATATTTATGAGATATTCTTTAGTTTTATATCCTATATAGCTTTCCTATAATCACCTTTACTAATTTTTTTTGCTGCAAACCTGAAGTTACATTTATTGCTTATATAGCAAATAAATGTTAAAAATGTGTTCATTATACTCTAGTTTATGAAGATTGGTTGGTAACTCCAAAATCAGTACTTCATTTTGGTATTAGGCATATACCAAATGGCTCAGCTATAGATGACCATAATGATCACTGCTGTCTACACTTTGTAGTTTGTCACTGAAAAGTTAACAGTAAGTTGAACAAAATTTAGTATCATCACAATTTTGGAAAATTTTCAAATGCCTTATTATTTATGAACTATCAGCCAGTCCAATAGTTAAAGAATTTACAATGCTAGCAAATATGATAATTTTCTGAATATATGTGAAAATGTCACTGTAATTTTTTTTTTTTTTTTTTTTGAAATGGAGTCTCGCTCTGTCGCCCAGGCTGGAGTACAGTGGCGCGATCTTGGCTCTCTGCAAACTCTGCCTCCCGGGTTCTCCCGAGTAGCTGGGACTACAGGTGTCCTCCACCCCGCCCGGCTAATTTTTTGTATTTTTAGTAGAGACGGGGTTTCACCATGTTAGTCAGGATGGTCTCTATCTGCTGACCTTGTGATCCACCCGCCTCGGCCTCCCAAAGTGCTGGGATTACAGGCGTGAGCCACCGTGCCCGGCTGTCGCTTTATTTTTTTTTTATGGAAGAAATGCTTAGTAATTTGTAATTAGAAACAAGTTATATGTAATTTCTAAGCAGAACTAACTTAGTTTTCATACATAAATGATTGCATATATTTGATTTTTTGTAAACCATCAGCTGTCAGACTTAACTTACGGCACAAGTGAATAAAAGTAAATTCTCTCCAATTTAATTGATTTAAAAATAAAAAGCTTAATACTAAATTCTGCAGATGAAAGTGAGTATGGTAAATACATTAATAAAAAAGGTATAGATGATTAATTATTATTATTATTTACATTAGAATTGTGACTGCTTAACAATTACTTAAATGTTTGAATTTATCACTTATTATCTTATTTGTCTGAGTCACTACGTGTGAAACATCATGATTGTGTTTAATCTAATTTAATGTAAAAATAAATAAAAAATAAGTTGGTGCAAATGTAATTGAGGTTTTTGACATTACTTTTTTAAAAACTGCAATTACTTTTACACCAACTAAATATTTATTTATTTATTTATTTATTTATTTATTTATTTATTTATTTTCACTTCAGGTTTCCATAGTTCGGTTACTTAACCTGTCCTGTCCTCATATCCTTACCAGCTTTATGGAAGGCATTTAACTAGGTGATCTCTCTGTCATTTTAGAATTCTTACAAATATGCTATAATTTGAATTTGACTCATATGACAAGGTACTTTTTTTTTTAACTTTCACTTTAAGTTCAGGGGTACAAGTGACAGTTTGTTCCACAGGTAAACCTGTGTCATAGGGGTTTGTCGTACAGATTATTTCATCACCCAGGTATTAAGCCTAGTACCCACTAGTTATTTTTCCTGATCCTCTCCCTCCTCATAACTTCTACCCTCTGAAAAACCCCAGTGTGTGTCGTGGCCCTCTATGTGTCCACGTATTATCATTGTTACAGTCCCTTATCTGTATAGTTCTATGGAAATTTGGTGACAGGAAATCAGATACGTTAGTACCAATACTCAGCTGTATAAGTGAGTATCAGCCAAACAGGTCGAAAATGATCCAACAGAAAACTAACTCTTTCACCATTTATTATTTAAAAACTCAAAATCTAACTTCATTACATTACTATCCCAGTTCTGGGGAAAAATACAATAAACTACAACAGCTTGCATTTTATTATACACAGTCATATCATTTATGGCCAGAAACTAACTACCTTTGTTTCTAGTGTAGTTACATTGCACAGATAACTTTCCAATAATTTTCTGGTTTGTCTGTCTCTTAATTTGAATGTTACACCTACACTTTCTCCTAATATATGGATATTTCAAATACAACTAAAAAATAACAGCCCTTCTTTTATTATCAGTGACTGTATTTTCTATCGGAATAAATCCCTAGTCTTTATTATGAAGTGGTAATGCATTTTGTGATGAAGTGTGGCCTGTCCTTCCTCTATTTGAGCACCACCACCACCCCACTCCCTGCTGCCCTGGACACCACACCCTATCACACTCAGTGACTCCACTATTTCTCTAAAAGAACATGTCCTACCTTGCATCCTGGTTTTGAGGTCTGGAGCAGGGGTTTGTAGTTTTCTTTATTCATGGTGTGCTCTATTTGTCCACTTGACAATCTTGTATTCATTCTTCAAGCCTCAAGTCACATACCACTTGTGGAGCCTTCACTTATCGCCCCAGAGGTGTTTCTTCCTCTGAGATTGAAGCTATTTTAATGCAGTTTTTCTGCAATAGTAATTTGTTATCTAGAGAACACTGCCCATCTCATTGCCTCATATTGTGCATTGCTCATTTCATTTCTAAGACTTATAAAAAATAATTATTCAAAAATTAATTGAATCTTAGGTCATCCAAAAACCAAAGCTTTCATAACTCATGGTGGAGCCAACAGCACCTATGAGAGGATCTACCATGGGATCCCTATGTGGAGGGGGCTTCCTTTGTTTGTAGATCAATCTGATAACATTGCTCACTTGAAGGCTAGGGGAGAAGCTGTTAAACTGGACACAAAAACAATGTCAACTACAGATTTGCTCAATGCATTAAAAGCAGTCATTAATGATCCTTTGTGAATGTACAGGTTTTTTTTTTTTTTTTAAACTACATAGCATGTATTGATGAGTTCTTACATGAAGACCAAGGGAGCAGCAGTGACTCTGAACATGAACACAATGCTGAGTACATATATGTATTTTTTAATGCTTGAAGACAATCATTAACAAACCATTGTGAGTATCACAATCTGGTTTTTGTGTGTGTATGTGTGTGGTTTTAATGGAAATATTTGGCAGAGGTTTTAGGATAATGCATATGTTTTGAAATAGTTGAAAAGTGAAGTAAGAGAAATTGCTGATGATGGTAATAGAAGGATTATGAGGAAGATTGAGAACAAACCTGAAGCAGGGAATCATGAATGTCATGATAGTACTGACTAATTTATGCGGGTCTTTCAGTAAGACAGCTCATCAAATGTTATATTTTAAATAAATTTTATTTTGTATATTGAAGGTATACAAAGTGATGTTATGGGATATAAATACAGAGTAAAAATTTTACCACAGTGAAGCAAATAAACATGTCTAGCATCTCACATTAGTTGCACATTTTCCCTTATTTTTAAAACTCTTTAAAAATAATTCATTTTCGGCTACCGTCCCCATTCATCACCCAGCCTGTAGTCCACTCCCACCACCAGCTGGAACCCTGGGGACTACGACGTATCTCAAACCTTGCTTCTAGGAGACAAAAAGAACATCCAGTCATGGATAAAAATGAGCTGGTTCAGAAGGCCAAACTGGCCGAGCAGGCTGAATGATATGATGACATGGCAGCCTGCATGAAGTCTGTAACTGAGCAAGGAGCTGAATTATCCAATGAGGAGAGGAATCTTCTCTCAGTTGCTTATAAAAATGTTGTAGGATCCCGTAGGTCATCTTGGAGGGTCGTCTCAAGTATTGAACTAAAGACGGAAGGTGCTGAGAAAAACAGTAGATGGCTCGAGAATACAGAGAGAAAATTGAGACGGAGCTAAGAGATATCTGCAATGATGTACTGTCTCTTTTGGAAAAGTTCTTGATTCCCAATGCTTCATAAGCAGAGAGCAAAGTGTTCTATTTGAAAATGAAAGGAGATTACTATCATTACTTGGCTGAGGTTGCCACTGGTGATGACAAGAAAGGGATTGTGGATCAGTCACAACAAGCATACCAAGAAGCTTTTGAAATCAGCAAAAAGGAAATGCAACCAACACATCTTATCAGACTGGGTCTGGCCCTTAACTTCTCTGTGTTCTATTATGAGATTCTGAACTCCCCAGAGAAAGCCTGCTCTCTTGCAAATTCAGCTTTTGATGAAGCCATTGCTGAACTTGATACATTAAGTGAAGGGTCATACAAAGACAACATGGTAATAACACAATTACTGAGAGACAACTTGACATTGTGGACATCGAATACCCAAGGAGGCGAAGTTGAAGCAGGAGAAGGAGGGGAAAATTAACCAGACTTCCAACTTTTGTCTGCCTCATTCTAAAATTTATACAGTAGACCATTTGTCATCCATGCTGTCCCACAAATAGTTTTTTGTTTACGATTTATGACAGGTTTATGTTACTTCTATTTGAATTTCTGTATTTCTCGTGTAGTTTTTATGTTTAATATTAGGGGAGTAGAGCCAGTTAACACTTAGGGAATTATCTGTTTTCATCTTGAGGTGGCCCATATGGGGCTGTGGAATTTTTATACAAGCTATAAATGTTTGGCATACTACTTTTGGTACATTGTGGCTTCACAAGGGCCAGTGTAAAACTGCTTCCGTGTCTAAGCAAAGAAAACTGCCTATATATTGGTTTGTCCTGGTGGGGAATAAAAGGGAACATTAGCTCCAGTCACAGGTGTAGTAATTGTGGGTACTTTAAGGTCTGGAGCACTTAGAAGGCTGTGGTAGAAACATACCCCATGGACACCATAGGTTAAACCATGTGTATCTGTGGAACACTCAATCTCAATATGCACATCTTTGACTACAGCTGCAGAAGTGTTCCTTTAGACAAAGTTGTGACCCATTTTACTCTGGATAAGGTCAGAAATGGTTCACATTCCATTATTTGTAAAGTTACCTGCTGTTAGCTTTCATTATTTTTGCTACACTCATTTTATTTGTATTTAAATGTTTTAGGCAA
Organism: Mandrillus leucophaeus; assembly: GCF_000951045.1. NCBI lineage: Eukaryota > Metazoa > Chordata > Mammalia > Primates > Cercopithecidae > Mandrillus > Mandrillus leucophaeus. The sequence goes on from NW_012108842.1 coordinate 105,592, forward strand.
CCTAAGAACAAATGTAAAAGTAAAGATGCAGTAAAAATGAATGCTTGGTATTGATTACTTCATGTATATCAAGCACAGCAGTAAAACAAAAAAACCCATGTATTTAGCTTTTTTTAAAGGTTTTTTTGCTTTTGTGATTTTTTTTTTTTAATACTTGCCTAACATGCATGTGCTGTAAAAATAGTTAACAGGGAAATAACTTGAGATGGTGGCTAGCTTTGTTTAATATCTTATGAAATTTTCATGAATAATCCAAGCATAATTGTTAAGAACACATGTATTAAATTCATGTAAGTGGAATAAAAGTTTTATGAATGGACTTTTCAATTACTTTCTCTACAGCTTTTCATGTAAATTAGTCTTTTGGTTCTGAAACTTCTCTAAAGAAAATTGTACATTTTTTTGAAATTTATTCCTTATTCCCTCTTGGCAGCTAATGGGCTTTTACCAAGTTTAAACACAAAATTTATCATAACAACAAAACTACTAATATAACTACTGTTTCCATGTCCCATGATCCCCTCTCTTCCTCTCCACCCTGAAAAAAAATGAGTTCCTATTTTTTCTGGGAGTGGGGGAGATTGATTGCAAAACAATGTAATATGTTCCATTTAAAATTTTGGCATATGGCATTTTCTAACTTAGGAAGCTACAATGTTCTTGGCCCATCATCACACTGGGTAGCATTAACTGTAAGTTTTGTGCTTCCAAGTCACTTTTTGGTTTTTAAGAATTTCTTGATACTCTTACAGCCTGCCTTCGATTTTGATCCTTTATTCTATTTGTCAGGTGCACAAGATTACTTTCCTTTTTTAGCCTTCTGTCTTGTCACCAACCATTCCTACTTAGTGGCTATGTACTTGGGAAAAAGCCGCATGATCTTTCTGGCTCCACTCAATGTCTAAGGCACCCTGCTTCCTTTGCTTGCACCCCACAGACTATTTCCCTCATCCTATTTATCGTAGTAAATCTGTCCTTAGTTGATGAGATTGTGTTTATCTCCCTTTAAAACCCTACCTATCCTGAATGGTCTGTCGTTGTCTGCCTTTAAAATCCTTCCTCTTTCTTCTTCCTCTCTTCTCTAAATAATGATGGGGCTAAGTTATACCCAAAGCTCACTTTAACAAAATATTTCCTCAGTACTGTGCAGAAAACACCAAACAAAAATGCCATTTTAAAAGAAGTGTATTTTTTCTTTTAGAATGTAAGCTCCTCAAGAGCAGGGACAATGTTTTCTGTATGTTCTATTGTGCCTAGTACACTGTAAATGCTCAATAAATATTGATGATGGAAAAAAAATAATTCATTTTCACTAAATCAGAATGACATAATGAAACTCTAATTGCCATTATATTTAATGCCTTCCAAATTTTTCATGCTAACATTTTGTTCCTATCACTGATAAATTTTAAACTACCAGAGCTTTCAAATTTGAATTTTAAAAATTATTATAAAAAGAAGATACTAGTATACATGTAGCTATATTCTTTGTTTTATAGCTGTGGTTGCTTTTTTTTGAAAAAAAAAATCAAAAAATAATTGACTTGAAAGAAATAAGTTGCCAAAATGTCTCCAACCAGAAATATGAGGCTTCTATATAGCAGTTTTTGGTTTCGACATGGTAAGCCAAATACTGACACTCATTCTTATTCTTTGTCTATTAGTCTATAATTATTTCAACAGCAAAAACAAATGGAAGTACAATGCCTCAAATTAAAATATTGAGCACCACTTAGATTCTAAAAACCACAATACAAAAAAGAGAGTAATAACTGCAAATGTTTACTGAGAACCTCTTTATCATGAGAATAATTCCACCCGGTATTCTAAGATTCAAACTAAATACAACCAGCTTCATGCTTTTAAACATTAATCCACTGATATAATGCCAATACTAACTCCTGATCAATACTAACTTCTTATCAGCTTTGCCTGGAAGTGGACCTGAACCTTGTCATAGATTTGTTTCCTATCTCTAGGCTTTGCTACTATTTTGAACCTTGTATACCACATCCATTACTATTTTGAACCTTGTATACAACATCCATTAATAATTGTTATAGCAGATAATTAAACTTTGTATTCTCAAATTATACATACGTGTATATATATGTATATATGTATATATATGTGTGTATATATATGTGTGTGGGTATATATATATGTATATTTAATTTTGGCTTTAACTTCTTCCGCTCTCTAGGCTAGAAATACTTATTCTCTCTTAAGTTCTCTCTTTACATCTTGAAAACTTATGCATCCAACAAATTCTAGTCCATAAACCAAAATCTCTATAATCACTTTGAAATAAAATATTTTAGTTTTCATCCATGTTATGTGGCACTCATTTTAAACTTCTGCAAAAAAATTTTCACATATTTATCTTTTCTAGTTTATTCTATAAGTTGTTGACTATTTGATTTTATTTTATCTGTAGAGAGAATGTTACATGATTATGGATCATTCATTATGTTCAGCCTATGAAGTCCTAAGAAGTCTTCTGGATTGAGTTTGTCACACACCAAAAAGCAACCAAGTACCTGTGCCAACTGCCCACAACCTCACCTGGTTCCAGTACTACTCTCTGCATGTGCTGGCCTGCATGGAAATTCTTACTCTATTAGTCATAAAATATTGCTTTTTTGGTTATCAAAAGTTTGTTAAGTCCATAAAGAAGGAAAAGAGATATTAGCACTCTTTGAGATCTAAGGCTGGTAGGCATGACACTGGAGATCATTCCATTTAATTCCATATCTATGCATTAAGTTGTGGCAAGATTCTCCTCTACATTTCATAAAACCTGTAATTCCTGATTTATTTAAATATTTTACTCTTGGTTAAACATTAAGTAATGTGTAATTATAATTTTAGAAAACCTCAAATAATTGAATTTTTATGCTTACAAGTGTATATTTTTAAAGTAAAAAAAACCCACAAGATTCACTGGAATTTTAATCTGTTGATTTGAAATCAGAAAGACTAGGCATTTTAATTGTGCATTTTAACAACATATTCTGTATAAACAAAATACAATCAAACAGAATATATGTGTTTCTGTCAAAGAAAATCAAAGCAAGGCCCTTGTTAAAGATTGCAAGGCAGATGTTATTTTGACTACTGAAGTAGGGGATAGAGACTACTGTATAAACTGAGCTCAACTCCAACTGAAACAAAGGTACTGAGGTTTATAAAGAGAAAACAGATATGAATAAAAAGGAAATATGAGGAAACGAAAATGAGGAAAACAAGGGACTAGTAGGACTATATGAAAACAGAATATTACATAAAAAGGAAGTGGAAAATAATTGCTAATTGTTCAGGAACATCAGCTAAACAGTATATGTTTTGCAGTCTGGCAGATTCATGCTATTTTCAGCAAAGTCTCAACATGGAGGCTGGGGTCACTTTTCGGGACAAATCCGTCACCTAGTGCACATATAAGCTGAGATAAACTTGGCCAAGTCTCTTAGCGTGGTGCTGAGGCAAGTCTTTTGTGTTACATAGAAGTTTAAATTCACATTCTATATGAAATACACAATATTTCCTCATGAAAATATTCTTTGTTTCAAAAATACTAGATGGTCATAATTGGCTTCCTGTCTAAAACTATGCAACCTGGTAAACTATTTGTTTAGAAACTCTAAAGATGTTTTCCTCATATGGCCTTAAACGTGCTTGAGTTGCCATTTTTGCTTTAGTGGTGACCCTTTGTAATTGGATAGTAATACACAAAACAAAAGGAGAAGCTAGTTCCTTTTAGTTAGGAATGATAGATGGAGCCCAGAAAGTTTAGTCCAGTCCCTCTAGATTATAAGGTTACAAGATTTCTCTTCTGAACTAAGATGTCACACTTCTTAGTCTTACCTTGTCAAGTCAGATACTTCCAATTACTTTAATACCTGGCATACTGAGGATATACAAACCAGAAATGTATATAGTCATTTTGCTTACTATCCTCTCATAACACAGAGAAAAATAAATTGTAGATTGAATAAAGAACCAAATATTTTGTACAATAGTTTTTAAAGTCTATGCTGGAGAAAGCATGATAAATGACAAAAGCTCTCTAAATCTTGCCTTTAAATTTTGGTCATTATAGCCTTTAGATTCAGAACAAGAATTGAAAAGCAAATCACAGAGAAGAAAGAAATGAACTTAAGAGCAGTTCTTTTGTCTGATGAGATATATCTGAACAGTTGAATGAAAAAAAGGATAATAATAATTTATGATGCATGGGAAATAATTTTACAGCGCTCATCTATAAATAATACTTTTAACAATAATTGGTAATGAAACTAAGTATGATAACATCTAGAAAATAAATATATGCTGAATATTTTATTAAACTGAACATACGGTCATTCCATTAAAAAGAAATAATAGTGAAATACAAGGAAGGAAAAAAGTAATGCATTAATGCTCTTTAATTATTTTAATGTTTTTTTTTTTAAAAGGGGTAAACCTTACATATAAATACTAGCCTAAGTCAGTAATGAAGCTTAACATGTACTATGGAAGCTAGTTTATTTATATTTTCTTAACAAAATATCATCTGGAAATGTATTAATGACTTTGTCAAAATAGATCTTCTTTGCAATTCTTAGACCACATAGCTAGATACATAAATTAATATCTATCCATAGGAGATCAAAGAATACTTTCACTTTGATTTGTTTAATTTTGAAAAGTCTTTTTATGTAAAGTGATATATACACGTATAGTTAGGAAAATGTGTTCATATAAAGGTGTACTTGATAGAGAGTCATCAAAATCCCAAAGTATATTAAATTCAAAAAGTTATAATATTGTGCATCTGTCTCTTTGATATTGATTCAGCAAACTTTTAAATGTCTCAGCCATTAGCAATATGTAAACACATAAACTTTAAGTAATCACATAGAATGACTGTATTTATGTAACATTCTTCATCTCTGTGATAATCTCTTTTATTTTTATTTTGAATATGATACTTAAAGACAGGAATGTGCAAGCACCACAGAGGTTGAAAGCAAAAATCAAATAATTGTGAAGTTAGTCTTGAAAATAACATATAAAGCTGAGTCTATCTATGTCAAGGACAAATAGTATATGTAGGAGTTTTCTATATTGATTCCTGAGCAGAATGCTACGTTTCTTAAAAGATAAAACAAATATGCTAATTGAAATGTCCTTCTTCTGTTCTTTAAGTATATTTTTACATATATTCTTTAAAATACATATTATTAAAACCCAATAATCTTCACAAATTACTGAATGACAGTGAAGAGTAGGACCTTGGGAGGGATGTGTCTTCCTGCCTACACCCCCTCTCAGTCACTCCAGTGTTCTCTATTGATGAAACTTACCACTCAGACAGCTGGCAAATGAGGAATGTTTACAGGGTCCTGATTCAACATCACAAAACTTTATTTGCACCTGGTGAACAATCAATTGAAAACTGGTAAACAAATTTCAAATTTCTCATTTGTTAGCATCCCCAAAGTTCTTGTACCATTGGCCATTGAATCTTAGATTCAGATAAGTAAGAGGCATGGCTTTCTTTCGAAAATAATGTTTTTGTAAGTTGTGGCATATAGAGTTTCCGACAAAGATGAGCTTAGAGTTGGCCCACAGAATTTTCAGTCCCACCGATGGTCTGTTTCCTAATGTCCAAAAGTATAATGAGAATTGAGACACTAGTAGGTTGCAATCTGCTCTTCTGGACCCCTGTGTACCATTCACCTATCACCAGTCATATGCCAAACAAACCAGCCCTGGAGTCGCCAGTTATTTGGTGCTTGGCCTGTAAATAAATATTAATTTTATCAGTGCAAAATATAAAAATGTATCAGTGATTTTACTGTAAATCCCTAATTATTAATCTGATTAATCACTTTCTTGGTTTATAATCCAGTCAGAATTTTGTTCATATCCTGTCCTCAATTTTTCATGTTGTGTTCTTTTCTATAGATTCTTCTCTGGTATAGATATTTTACAAAATATAAATTTGTTAATTGAAAGAGATCTACAATCCTGAGTCATCATGATTGTGGTTCAGAGTGACTGGCAAAGGATATAAGGTTAGCCAAGGTCAGACAAACTAGTAAAAATTAATGAATAGTCCTTGGTCAGATAAGGTGATCTTTGTAGTTGAATTGATCAATCATAATGAGGACATGCAAGTTGCAAGAGTTGGGATAGCATGAAACAAAAATGGAAACAAACACATTGAATTAGATCACAAACATTTCAACAAAGCGTGGGATGGGTGGTTAAGATCAAGCAAACAACTGGAAACATGAGAGCTTTAGAAGAAAAGCAGGTGATGAGGACAGCTGTAATGCAAGTTGTTAACAAAAAAAAAATGTATATGTTTTCATCAGTTTATTGGCAGTGTCTAGAGCATTATGTGATTTCTCTCGGGGGCAATATTTCATATACTTAGGGAACCAATTTCTAATTTCAAAAATAAAAATATCTATTTTATTTTATTTTTTTATTTTTCCATAGGTTATCGGGGTACAGGTGGTGTTTGGTTACATGAATAAGTTCTCTAGTGGTGATCTGTGAGATTTTGGTGCACCCATAACCTGAGCAGTAGACACTGCACCCTATTTGTAGTCTCTTATTCCTTACCCCTCACCCCCTCCCATCCTTATCCACAAGTCCCCAAAGTCCATTGTATCATTCTTATGCGTTTGTGTCCTGATAGCTTAATTCCCACATATCAGTGAGAATATATGATGTGTGATTTTCCATTCCTGAATTACTTCACTGAGAATAATAGTTTCCAATCTCATCCAGGTTGCTGCGTATGCTGTTAACTCATTCCTTATCATGGCTGAGTATTATCCCATCATATATATTTGCATTGGTCCACGATTTTGCAATTGTGAATTATGCTGCTATAAACATGCATGTGCAAGTAACTTTTGTATATAATGACTTCTTTTCCTCTGGATAGATACTCAGTAGTGGGATTGCTGGATCAAATGGTAGTTCTACTTTTAGTTCTCTAGGGAACCTCCACACTGTTTTCCATAGTGTTTATACTAGTTTGCAACCCGACTAGCAGTGTAGAAGTGTTCCCTGATCACCACATCCATGCCAACATCTACTGTTTTGTTTTTTTTTGATTATGGCCATTCTTGCAGGAGTAAGGTAGTATCGCATTATGCTTGTTTGGTTTTTAGAATTCATGCTTCTTTGACCATTCCATCTTTGTCTTATGTTAGTGACTCTTTTTTCTCTGAATATTCGAATCATGCTTATTTACAATTTGTATTCTGTCCAGTTTCAGTGCTACACACTTATAATTCCAACACTTTGAGAGGCCAAGGTGGAAGGATTCCTTGAGCCCAGGAGCAACATAGCGAGAGCTTGCCTCTACAAAAAATTAAAAACATTACCTGGATGTGGTGGCATGAATCTGTGATCTGTTCAGGGGGCTGAGGTTAGACAATTGCTTGAGCTGGGAAGGTTGAAGCTGCAATGGGTCATAATCATATCACTGAAAACATACCACTCTGGGCAATACAGCAACATCCTATCTCAAAAAATAAAAATAAAACATAAACATCTCATTCTGACATTTTTCTCTATCTACAAATCTTGGATGCAAATCTTTCTATTGTACATGGTTATTTTCTTATATGGTTTTCTTTAGGAAATTTTCAACAGGTATTGATTTATGAACACTCTGCATGTAAGAGCATGTCTTCACAATTTTTTTAATTGACTCTGCTTTAGTCTAGGAAGATATCTAGTTCCATTACATTTGTTTTATTTATTTATTTATTTATTTAAGCAGGAATTCACTGCATTCTAAATTGTACTCTATACTTCCAGGGACTATGTCTCATTTGGTTTCCTCCCAAAAGTCACTTTTTTTCATAGCTTTTACAAGGATCTAATCATAGAATTACTTCTAGTGTTAACACTTGGTGGACATAATGTCTTCATTTTATGCTAGTCTATGTATGTTGATCAATGTCATTTTTTCTTCTGGAAGTATATATTTCTGGAGCAGAAGAAGTGGGAAAAAATTGAGACACTTATAATCATTTCAGTATACTACACTATATGAAACATTGAAATGTATGTATTTTTGTACATGTAATTTGAATAGTGGTGCATTCTTTTTTAATCAATTATTATTTTTTTAAAAATTTTTTGCACTGTAGTCAGATATGTCTAAAATAAATACTTCAGAATTTGTTGAGATCTCATCTGTGACCTTGCCTGAAGCCAAGATCAAAGAAATTTATAAAATTGTGTTAGTCAGTTTTCACTCTGCTGATAAAAACATACCCCAGACTGGGTAATTTATAAAGAAAAAGAGGTTTAATGGAAGAGGTTCCACGTGTCTGGGGAGGCTTCACAATCATGGAGGAAGGCAAAAGACATGTTGTACATGGCATCGTACATGGCAACAGGCAAGAGAGAAATGAATGCCAGCAGGGGAACTGCTAGACGCTTATGAAACCATCAGATCTCATCGAAGTCACTCACTATCACTGGAACAATATGGGGAAAACTGGCCCCGTGATTCAATTATCTCCCACCAGGTCCCTCCCATAACACATGGGGATTATTACAATTCAATGAGATTTGCATGGGGACACAGAGCCAAACCATATTAATACTCTCATATACTCCTTCAGGGTTTGGGAGACAAACAGTGCTGCTTAACTCTAATGTGCATCCAGAGTCAGGATAACTTTTTCTCCCCTAAAACATACATTAAAGCATTTCCCAGTAGAATTTATGTGGAATGGGAAAAAGTAGCAATGTCAATCTGCTTCTTGCTATAAAATTGAGCCATTTAGAGAAGATTTTGCTTTCAGTATCTACTTTTCAGATGTGTTGTGACATTCAACATATGTTTGTAAAAGATAGTTTACACTAATAATTATTATTTTTATGTAGCCATAATTTAGATGAGCATGTCTTGTTCCTTCTCTCTTTCCTCAGAAGACTGTTGCTACACTCTTCTCATAACCATAATATGAAAACACTACATAATTTAGCATGATTAAAAATAGGATAATAACAATTTTTTAAAATCTATGCAAACTGTAGTTAACCATAATCAGTAATAATGCAAAAAATACAAAAATTACAACAATCTTATGGGAAAGTCACAGGGATATTCCAGGCCCTTCTGAAAGCTACAAATCAGCAACGCACTTTATGATCAAAACTTTTGAGTTAAACAACAACAGTTGCCTTGATTAGTAAGAAGACCGTCATTCAAATTGCACAAGAAACGTTCTCCAGGCTGAGGTATAACCTTAACTTAAAAACATATTAAAACTTTGACACTAAGGGAATTATAGAAAGAGTTTACAACATAATTTTTAACTCATGTAGATAATTGACATATTTTTAAAGAAAAATAGAACTGACATACTACCGTGGTAGATACTTTAACATTTTTCACATAAGCCAGAATTATTTTTTTCCAAATCTATCCTACAAAACAAGTAACAAAAGATTGGTTCATTGTACAGTGAAACTAGTAAAAATTAACAACCAAAATGACAAACAGACCAATATGAATATAGGTCATAAATGAACAGGCAATTCACATGTAAGACAGCAAAAGTCACTGACACTTAGAGAAATAAACTTTAAGTCAGCGAGTTCTTTTTCCAGAGAAGATTTACAACTTAAATGAATCTAAGAATTTTTTTTTGATGAAGTGTAACTTGGAATAACCTTTTCACATTAAATGTGAAGATACTGTTTAGCTCCATAATTCTACTTTTGATCCCATTTTTCCATTTTTGCTTTGGTTTCCTCTACTTCTAGGGTATTTCTCAAGAAATTTTTTGCCCACACCAATGTCCTGGGGAGTTTTCCCAATGTGTCCCTGTATTAGTTTTATAGATTGAGGTCTTATATTTAAGTCTTTAATCCATTTTGATTTGATTTTTGTGTAAGGTAAGAAGTAGGTATTATATCATTATTCTGTAGATAAATATCTGGTTTTCCCAGAACCATTTATTAAAGAGACTGTCTTTTTTGTAATGTATGTTCTTGGAAACTTTCTTAAAAATGAGTTTACATGTGTGGATTTGTTTCTGGCTTCTCAATAATGTTCCATTGACTTATGTTTGTCTTTTGATGTCATTACCATGCTGTATAATATAATAATGCTGTAGTATAATTTAAAGTCAGATAATGTGATTCTTCCAGTTTTGTTCCTTTTGCTCAAAATATTTTTGATTATTCTGGGTCTTTTGTGACTTCGCATACATTTTAGGGACTTTTTTTTCCATATCTGTGAAGAATGTAATTGGTATTCATTGTGTCAAATCTGTAGAATGAATAGGAAATATGAGCATTTTAATAAAATTGCTTCTTCTAATTCATAAAAATGAAATATATTTTTATATTTTGTGTCCTTTTCCATTTCTTGCACCAATGTTTTGTGGTTTTTATTATAGATATCTTTCAATTTATTGGTTAAGATAAATTTTAGGTATTTAATTTTATTTGTTGTTCTTGTAAATGGGATTACATTTTTATTTCTTTTCTAGATTGCTTACTGTTGGCATATAGAAATGCTAGTCATTTATGTGTGTCCATTTTGTATCTGCAACTTCATGGAATTTATCAGTTTTAATTTTTTTTTTTTGGTGAAGCCTTCAGGTTTTTTGAAATATAAGACATACCATCTGCAAACAAGGATAATTTTACTTCTTCCTCTCAAATTTTAATGTCCTTTATTTTTTTCACTTGTCTTGTTGCTCTACCTAAGACTTCCAGGACTATATTGAATGACAGTGGTGACAGTGGGAATCCTTATTGTGTTCCAGATTTAAGAAGAAAGACTTAGTTTTATCCTGTTCAGTGTGATACTAACTGTGAGTCTGTCATAGATGGATTCTATTACGTTGAGGTATGTTTCTTGTACACTCATTTTGTTGAAGTTTTCATCAGGAAGATATGTTAAGCATTATCAAATGCATCAGCATACATTGAAATGTTCATATGGATTTTGTCCTTCAGTTGTTAAGATGTATTGCATTGATTGATTTGCATATACTTAATTTTCCTAGCATCACTGAGATAAATCCCAATTGGTCATAATGAACGATTTTTATTTAATGTGCTGTTGAATTGGATTTATTAGTATTTTGTTCAGGATTTTCACCCCAATATTTATCAGTGATATTAGTCTGTAGTTCTCTCTCTCTCTCTCTCTTTTTTTTAAATGTGTCTTCTTCTGGTTTTCTATTAGCCCCAGAGAATGAGTTTGGAAGTGTTCCCCTTATTCTGTTTTGACAGAGCTTGAAAGGTATTGATATTAGTTTTGTTTTTTAAAAAAAACAAACTTTTTAATGTTTGGAAGTATTCAACAGTGAAGTGATTGGGTCCTGGGATTTTCTTTCCTAGGATATGGCTTTGATTTTGTTACTTGCTATTTTTCTGACCAGGGCAATCAGGCAAGAGAAAGAAATAAAGGGTATTTAAATAGGAAAAAAAGTCAAATTATATCTGTTTTCAGAAGACATGATTGTATATTTAGAAAACACCACCATCTCATCTCAAAATCTCCTTAAGCTTATAAGCAACTTCAGCAATATCTCAGCATACAAAATAAATGTGCAAAATTTACAAGTATTCCTATGCACTAATAACAGACAAACAGAGAGCCAAATCATGTGTGAACTCCCATTCACAGTAGTTACAAAGAGAATAAAATACCCTGGAAGAGATGTAAAGGACCTCTTCAAGAAGAACTACAAATCACTGCTCAAGGAAATGAGAAAGGACACAAACAAATGGAAAAACATTCCATGTTCATGGGTAGGAAGAATCAGTATCATGAAGATGGCCATACTGCCCAAAGTAATTTATAGATTCAATGCTATCCTCATCAAGCTACCATTGACTTTCTTCACAAAATTGGAGAAAACTACTTTAAACTTCATATGGAACCAAAAAAAAGCCCACATAGCAAAGACAGTTGTAAGCAAAAAGAACAAAGCTGGAGGCATCATGCTACCTGACTTCAGACTATACTGCAAGGCTACAGTAACCAAAATAGCACGGTATTGGTACCAAAAAAGATATATAGATAAATGGAACAGAACAGAGGCCTCAGAAATAACACCACACATCTACATCCAACTGATCTTTGGCAAACCTGACACGAACAAGTAATGGGGAAGGGATTCCCTATTTAATAAATGGTGTTCAGAAAACTGGCTAGCCATATGCAGAAAACTGAAACTGGACCCCTTCCTTACACCTTAGATAAAAATTAACTCAAGATGGACTAAGGACTTAAAGGTAGGAAATAAATCCATAAAAATCCTAATTCAGGACATAAGCATGGACAGATTTTGGAATTTTTTATGGTTCAATCTTGATAGACTGTATGCGTCTAGGAATTTGTTCATTTCTCCTAGATTTTTGTAAATTTTCAGCATATAGTGGTTCATAGTAGCCACCAATAATCCTTTGAATTTCTGCAGTATCAATTATAATGTCTCCTTTTACATATCTAATTCTATTTATCTATGTCTTCTCTCTTTAGTCTAGCTAAGGGTTTATCAATTTTGTTTATCTTCTCAAAAAAACACAACTTTTTGTTTCATGGATATTTTGCACTTTTTTTTATTTCAAATTCATTTATTTCTGCTCTAATTTTATCCTTTCTTTTCTTCCACTAATTTTCTGTTCATTTTGCTTTTGCTTTTCTTATTTTTAAAGAGGCATTGTTAGGTTACTTATTTGAAGTTTTTCTTTTTTGTTGTCAGCACTTACAGGTATCTTTTTAATACTGCTTTCACTGAATCCTTTAGGTTTTGGTATCTTATGATTTTCTTATATTTTCTGCAAGAATTTTTTTTTAATTTTTAAAAATTACTGCACTGATCCAATAGTCATTCAAAAACCTATTGTTTAATTTCTATGTTTTTATATGGTTCCCAAAATTTATCTTGTTATTGTTTTATAGTTTTATTCCAGGGTGTTTAGATAAAATGCTTAGTATTATTTCATTTTTTTTCCTAAAGTTTTAAAAATTTGTTTTGTAACCTAATATATGGTATCTTCTCAAGAATGATCCGTTCTTCAGCCACTGGATGAAATGTTCTATAAATATTTGTTAGGTTCATTTGGCTGATTGTGCAGATTTGGTTCCATGTTTGTTTGTTATTTATTTATTTTTTCTGAGAGATCTCTCCAGTGCTGAAAGTGGGGTATCAAAGTCTTCCATTCTTATCTTATTAGGGTCTATATCTTTATTTATCTCTAATGAGATTTACTTTGTATATCTGGGTGACCCAGTGTTGGGTGTATATATATTTTAAATTATGTTGTCTTGTTGAATTGACTATTTTATTAATATATAGTGTACTTCATTTTCTTTCCTATAGTTATTGTCTTGAAATCTATTTTGTCTGATACAAGTATAGTAACTCCTACTCTTTTTTTTTGTTTCCATTAGCATGAAGTATATTTTTTCATCTCTTTATTCTCAGTCTATGAGTGTCTTCATAGCTGAAGTGTATTTCTTGCAGGCAACAGAGCAATGGGTATTGTTTTCTCATTCATCCATTCACTCTATGTCTTGTAATCAGAGAGTTTAATAGTTTACATTCAATGTTATTATTGATAAGTAGAGACCTACTCCTTCCAATTTGTTATAAGTTTTATAATTTTTCTGTGGTCTTGGCCTTTTCTTTCTTTACTCTCTATCTTCCTTTTAGTGAAGGTGTTTTTCTCTGGTACTATGCTTTAATTTCTTGCTTTTTAATTTATTTTGGTTTCAGTTGTAGGCTTTTCTATGTGAGATTAGCATGAGGCTAACAAGTACTATCTTATCACGCATTATTTTAAACTTATGACAACTTAACACTGATTGCATAAACAAACAAACATGCAAGAAGGAACTAGTAGAAACTCTACACATTAACTTGATCTCTCTGATTTTTTTAGTTTTTCTTGTTTCTCTTTATGACTTACTGTCTGTCTTGAAAAGTTGTCATTATCCTTTTTGATTGTTTTATCATTTATCTTTCTACTTACATCAAAAGTTTACACACCATAATTTCAGTGTTACACAATCCTGCGTTTTCTGTGCGCTTACTATTACCAATCAGTTTTGTAACTTCAGAAGTTTTTTTCTTGCTTATTAACATCCTTTTCTTTCAGCTGAACTCTCTTTAGCATTTCTTATGGTACATGTCTGCTGTTGACGAACTCTTTAAGCTTTTGTTTGTTTGAGAAGGTCTTTAATTTTCTTTCTTGGTTAAAGGGTGTTTTTACTAGACATATCATTCTAAAGTAGAAGTTTTATTCTTCAGCCCTTTAAAAATATCATGTCACTTTCTCCTGGCTTGTAAGGCTTATTGAAAAGTATGCCAGTAGACTCACTGTAGTTCTATTATATGTTATATCTTCTTTCCTTTTGCTGCTTTTAGGATTCTTTTTTCCACTCCTGACCTTTGGGAATTTGATGATATTAAATGCTTTGAAGTATTTTTGGGGGGAGGAGTTAAATCTGTTTGGTTTTCTATAACCTTCTTGAACTTTAGTGTTGATACCTTTCTTTAGGTTTGGGAGGTTTTCTGATATCCCTTTGAATAAACCTTCTACCTCTGTCTCTTTCTCTAGCTCCTCTTTAAGACAAATAACTTTTTGATTTGTCATTTTGAGGCTATTCTCTAAATCTTGTAGATCTGAATTACTGCTTTATTGATTTTTACTCCTTTTTTCTTTTGTCTCCTCTGACTGCATATTTTCAATTAGCCTGCCTTCAAGCATACCAAAGTTGTTGTTGTTGTTATTATTATTATTATTATTATTATTATTATTATTATTATCTTGGAGACTTAGTCTCACTTTATCACTCAGACTGTTTTTCAGTGGTTTGGTAATAATTAAGCACAACCTTGACCTCCTGGGCTCAAGTGGTGCTCCCACCTCAGCCTCCTGAGTAGTTCAAACTATAGATTCACATCACCTTGCTTGGCTGATCATTTTATCTTTTTGTAGAGATGAGGTCTCCCTATATTGCCTAGGCTTGTTTAAAATTCCTGGACTCAAATGATCCTCCTCCACTGGCTTCCTAAAGGGCTGGGATTACAGACATGAGCCACCATGTTCATCTGTAATTCTTTCATTTGCTTTATCAATTCTGCCATTGAGAGACTCTGATGCATTCTTCAGCATGTTGATTGCATTTTTCCACTCTAGAATGTCTGCTGGATTATTTTTTATAATTTCAATCTCTTCTTTAAATTTATCTAATAGAATTCTGAATTCATTCTCTGTGTTACCTTGAATTTCTTTGAGTTTCCTTAAAACAGTTATTTTGATTTATTTATTTATTTTTTTGAAAGACTATATATCTCTTTCTCAAGGATTGGTCCCTGGTGACTAATTTAATGAGGTTGGTGTTGATGGTTTTAGATGTCCGTTGATTTCTGCAAATTGAAGACTAAGGTATTTATTGTAGTCTTCACGGTCTGAGTTTGTTTCTGCCTGTCCTTCTTAGAATGGCTTTCCATGTATTCAGAGACTTTGGCCCCAAATGCAATAATGCTGTGGTTTTTGCAGACTCATAGAAGTATTGCCTTAGTGATTTTGGATAAGATCTGCAAACATTCTCTGGATTACCAGGCAGAGACTCTTGCTCTTTTTCACTACTTTCTTCCAAACAAATGGAATATCTCCCTCTGTGCTGAGCCACCTGGAACTGTGAATGTAGAAATGTCAGTAACCCCATGGCCACCACCACTGTAATGTTGCTGGACTAGATCTGAAGTCAGTACAGTACCTTGTCAAAGCTCATTCCTTTTAGGTTGTCTGTTTGGCCCAGGCCCCAGGCCTGTTAAGAGATGCTGTCTGGGAGCCAGAGACTAGAGTCAAGAACGTTAGAAATTGACTTGATGTTTGATTCCGCTCTGGCTAAACTGGCACTCAAAGAACAATACAAAGCCTTTTCTGTCTTTCCTCTCCTTTCCACGGTAAAGGATCCCCTTATGGTGGCCACCACCACCAGTTTACAATGGGTTCTGACAGATCACCACTGATGTTCACTATTGTGCTAAACTTCAAACTAAAGGTGTGCAGCTAGTGTCACAATTGCATGGTAATCTGCACATCAGTAAGGCAGAGGAGCCCTTTTGAATTAATGTAAAAGCAAATATCACTGGAGTTTAATTGTGTTATCTTCTATTAAAATATATTACTATGTATTTTTGGCTCATGTCTGTAATCCCAGCACTTTGGGAGTCTAAGGCGGGCAGATAACTTGAGGTCAGGAGTTCAAGACCAGCCTGGCCAACATGATGAAACCCCATGTCTATTAAAAATACAAACATTAGCTGGGCATAATGGCTTGTCCCTGTAATCCCAGCTACTTGGAAAGTCGCTTGAATCTGGGAGGTGGAGGTTGCAGTGACCTGAGACAGTGCCATTGCACCTTAGCCTGAGCAACAAGAGTGAAATTCCACCTAAAGAAAACAAAACAAAAACATAAAACAAATATATTACTCTGTATTTTCTTTCTAAGAAATTTCTCCTTAGCTCTATTAACAATGGAAGGTATCAACATGAAGAAAATAATATTCAATGCTTGCCTTAGAGAAATGAAGATCATTTTATTAATAATTTTTGGTTGTAAATTGGCATACTGCTTATTTCAAAAGCAAAGAGCTCAGGACTCTCTTGGGCTCCCATCCAAAGAATATTTTAGTATATTTGCAAACAACTTTGTTGGTTGGTTAAATCATGCTGTTCAAATAACAGCTACATGCACTATGAGAAGAACTACTCTTTATCATCTACTCATTTTCTGATCCAATTTTGTTTTATGCTTTTACTTGTGATCACTGATAATGCATTTAAGCCATAAATATTAGAATCATATTGATTTTTTCAGGAGACTAGACAGCTCTACTTGTCAAAAGAAAGAATCAGCCTACTGATGTCTCTGAAACTTCTTTACTGCTTCCAGTTAAAAGTATATGTGAAAATTTTCTTTTCTCGTATGATGGTGCACCTTGTTAATAGAGAGATTTTTACCTTCACAAGAAAGATAAGATTTTGCACAAATTTTAGGTGGAGATGGGGTTTTTATTTTTTCTAAGATCAATAGTCAAAAATCTCACAGAAGAAAACGTCAATCTTACTGCCTGACATGGTTTGGCTGTGTCACCACCCAAATCTCGTCTTAAATTTTAGCTTCCATAATTCCCTCATGCCATGGAAGAAACCTGGTAGGAGGTAATTGGATCATGGGAGTGGATCTTCCCCTGCTGTTCTCATGACAATGAATAAGTCTCATGAGATCTGATAGTTTTATAAGTGGGAGTTCCCTTGCACACCTTATATTGCTTGCTACCATGTAAGATGAGCATTTGCTCCGCCTTTGCTTTCAGGCATGACTATGAGGCCTCCCTAGCCATGTGAAACTGTGTGTCAATTACACCTCTTTCCTTTATAAATTACCTTGTCTCAAGTATGTCTTTATTAGTAGCATGAAAACTGACTAATACATTTTCAAAGCCCCTGCTCAAATTCACAGAAATCAGTACTGTAATCCTTGTGGCCACTCTACTAATTGGAAAGGTAGATTGACTAACAACGCCCTTTCCAAATGTAAGTTAAAACATTGTACACAGAACATAGCTGGGACCAGCTTAAAGTGAAAATTTAAGCTGGATCTTTGCCATAAAATCTTGGCCAATTCCTATATCCAGAATGGTATTGCCTAGGTTATCTTCCAACCTATTTATAGTTTTAGGTTTTACATTTGTCTTTCTTCCATCTTGAGTTGATGTTTGTATATAGTGAAAGGAAGTGTCCCCATTTCATTCTTCTGCATATAGCTAACCAATTATCCCAACATCAATTATTTAATAGACAATATTTTCCCAATTGCTTGTTTTTGTCAGTTTTGTTAAAGATCAGATCGTTGTAGGTTTGAAACATTACTTCTGGACTCCCTATTCTGATCCACTGGTTTATGTGCCTGTTTTGGTACTAGAAGCCTGCTGTTGTGGTTACTATAGTCCAGTAGTGTAGCTGAAACTAAGGCAATGTAATGCTTCCAGCTTTGTTCTTTTTACTCGGAATTGGCTCGGCTATTTGGGCTCTTTTTGGTTCCATATGAATTTGAAAACAGTTTTTTTCTAATTCTGGAAAGAATGCCATTGGTAGTTTGATAGAAATAATATTGAATTTGGTAAACTGCTTTGGGTAGTATGGCCATTTTAACGATACTGATTCTTCTTATCCATGAGTGAGATGCTTTTCCACTTGTATGTGTCTTCTCTGATTTCCTTAAGGAGTGCTTTGTGGTACTCGTTGTAAAGATCTTCCACATACCTGGTTAGCTGTATTCCTAAGTATTTCATTCTTTTTGTGTCAATTTTGAATGTCATTATGTACCTGATTTGGCTCTCAACCTGAAGGATGCTGGCATATAGAAATTATACTGGTTTTGAACTTGGGTTTTGTATCCTGAGATGTTGTGAAGTTGTTTCTCAGAACAAGAAACTTTTAGGCAAAGACTGTGGTTTTCTAGATATAGAATCATGTCATCTGCAAACATGGAGAGTTTGACTTTCCTCTTTCTATTTGGATGCCCTGTACTTATTTCCTTTGCCTGATATCTCTAGCTGGGACTTCCAGTACCATGTTAAATAAGAGGGGTGAGAGAGGGCATTCTTGTCTTGTGCCAGTTTTCAAAGGGAAAGCTTCCAACTTTTGCCAATTCCATATTATGGTGGCAGTCGTTTTGTCATAGACGGCTTTTATTATTTCGATGTATGTTCCTTCAATGCTTATTTTTATTGAGGGCTTTTAACATGATGAGATGTTGAATTTTATTGAAAGTCTTTTCTGCATCTATTGAAATAATCATGTGTTTTTTTGTGTGTAGTTTTGTTTATGAGAGGAACCATATTTATTGATTTCCATAAGTTGAATCAACCTTGTACCCCATGAATAAAGCTTACTTGATTATGGTGGATTAGCTGTTTGATGTGCTTGTGCATTTAGTTAGCTGGTATTTTATTAAGGATTTTTGCATTTATGTTCATCAAGGATACTAGGATGAGGTTTTCATTTTTGTTGTGTCTCTGCCAGGTTTTGGTATCAGGATGATGCTGTCTTCATATAATGAGTTGGGAAGCAATACCTCTTTCTCATTTTTTGCAACAGTTTAGAGAAATTGTGGAATCATCTTTTCTCTATCCATCTGGTAGAATTTGGCTGTGACTCTACCTGATCCTAGGCTATTTTTGGTCGGCAGATTTTTTATTACTTATTCAATTTCAGAACTTGTTGTTAGTCTATTTAGGGATTTAATTTCTTCCATGTTCAGTCTTGGCAGGCTGAATGTGTCTAAAATTTATCTATTTCCTCTGGATTTTGTAATTTGTGTGCTTGGAGTATTGTTTTCATTTTAGGCTCTGATTTTTGCTTTGTTTTCTTTTTCTATGTAGTTGGTGGAAAAATCCCCTTTGTCATTTGCAATTATGACTATTTGGATATTCTCTCTTTTCATTTCTTTTTACTCTAGCTAGAAGTGTATTTTTCTTTTAAACCTTACAAAGAACTAACTTCTGGATTCATTGATTTTTTTGTTTGATTATTGTATCTCAATTTTCTTCAGTTCAGCTGTGACTGATTTTTTTTTTTCTTTTGATATCTTTGTGGTTGATTTGCTCTTGCTTCCCTAGTTCTTCTAGTTGTGATGCTAGTTTGTTAATTTGCAATACTTTAAAATGTTTCATGTGGGTATTCAATGCTATCAACTTCCCTCTAAAACTGTTTAACTGTGTTCTGGAGAATCTGGTATTTTGTATCTTTGTTTTCCTTAGTTTCAAATAATTTCTTTATTTCTGCCAAAGTCATTCAATGGTAATTTTTTTAAAATTTTATTTTACATGTAATTGTACGGTTTTGAGTGATTTTTTTACTATTAATTTCTATTACTATTGTGCTTGGTCTATGAGAGTGGTTGATACAATTTTGTTTTTTGTTTGAATTTGCTGATTATTGTATTTTGTCTGATTATGTGGTTAATTTTGAAGTATGAGCTATGTGGCTGCGAGAAGAATGTGTATTCTGTTGGTTTGGGTGAAGACTTCTGTAGATGTCTATTAGGTCCATTTGGTCAAGTTTTGAGTTCTGGTCATGAACATCTTTGTCAATTTTCTGCCTTGATGATCTGTCTAATATTGTCAGTGGCGTATTGAGGTCTCCCGCTATTATTGTATAGGAATCTCAATCTCTTCATAGATTTAAAATAGCTTGCTTTATAAATCTGCATGCTCTATTGTTGGGTGCATACATATTTAAGATATGTTCTCTTGTTTAATTGAATCTTTACCATTATATAATGCTCTTCTTTGTCTTTCTTAAAATCTATTTGACCTGTAATTAGGATTACAAGCCCTACTTTTTTCTGTTTTGTATTTGTTTGGTAGATTTTTCTCCATCCCTTTATTTTGAGCCTATGGATGTCATAGCATGAGACATGCATCTCTTGAAGATAGCATGATACTAGGTCTTGCTTCTTTATCCAGCTTGTCACTCTGTGCCTTTTGAGGGAGCCTTAGCCTATTTATATTGAAGGTTACTATTGATATGTACAGATTTGATCCTTTTATTGTATTGTTAGCTCATTATAATGCAGACCAGTTTGTGTGGTTACTTTATAGTGTCAGTAATCTCAGTACTTAAATATGCTTTTGTAGTGTTTGATAACCATCTTTCCTTTCCATATTCATCACTTCCTTCTGGATCTTTTTAAAGTCAGGTTTGGTGGTAAATCCTCTCAGAATTTACTTATCTGAAAAGATTCTTATTTCTCCTTCATTATGCATCAATATGGCTGTATATGAAATCTTGCTTGGAAATTTCCTTCTTGAAGAATTCTGAGTATATGTCCCCAATCTCTTTTGGCTTGTAGATTTTCTGTTTAAAAGTCTGGTGTTAGCCTGAAGAGGTTCCCTTTGTAGGTGAACAGTCTCTTCTCTCTAGCCACCTTTCATAGTTTTAAAATTTCATTTCAACCTTGGAGAATCTGATGATTATGTGTCTTGGGGATCTGTGTCTTTTTGCATACTTGCAGGTGTTCTCCGCATTTCTTGAATTTGAATGTTGGCCTCTCTAGTTAGTTTGGGAAAAGTTTTATGGATGATATCCTGAAATATAGTTTCCAAGTTGCTTGCTTTCTCCCTGTCTCTATCAGGGATGCCAATGAGTCATATATTTTGTCTCTTTACATAATTCTATATTTCTCATTGTTTATTTTTATTTATTTTTGCCTGACTGAGTTATTTCAAAAGCCTATCATTAAGTTCTAAGATCCTTTCCTCAGTGTAGCCTATTCTGTCCTTAGTATGTGTGATTGCATTATGCAATTGTTGTAATGTGTTTTTCAGCTCTAACAGATCAGTTTCATTCTTTTCTATAATGACTATTTCATCTTTCAGCTCCTGTATTGTTTTATTGTGATTCTTAGCTTTGTTGAATTGGGTTTTGACGTTCTCCTGAATCTCAATGATCTTTATATCTATCCATATCTTAAATTCTATTTCTGTCATTTTAGCCATTTCAGCCTGGTTAATAAACTTTGCTGGAAAACTAGTGCAGTCATTTGGAAAGAAGGCGCTCTCACTTTGTGAGTTACCAGACTTGTTGCACTCATTCTTTCTCATTTGTGTGAACGAATATTCCTTTATTATTTGAAGTTGCTGTCCTTTGTATCGAATATTTTGCTTTTTTCTTCTGTGAGTGATTATGATATTAGATGGGTTTAGTTGACTGGCTTCAATTCTAGTCCACTCCTGGGTTTGGAATAGTGGACTGTTTGTATTTTGTCTCCAATTACAATCTCCATATCCTTGTTTCTATTGTCGATTGTTCCAGTCCATGGGGCTTTCTCCGGCAGGGGCCACTGTTGGCAGACAAGCCATATCCTTGGCAGGCCAGCCCTAGAGTGTTGTCTTTATGCTTTCTGGGGCAGCCCAGGATTGCACCTGTCAGTAGAATTCAGATGGAATGGGATATACTGACTGGAAGCTCTAAACAGTTATGGCCCATCTGACTACTGGAGGTAGGGGTGATTATAGTTGTCTGCCCTATAGTCTGGGTGATTCCAAGGCAATAGCAGAGTGTGCTGCCAAGCAAATTCAGACAGCAGTAGAACTGCTAGGCAGAAAGTTCTAGCAGGTTTGGCTTACCTGGCTATCAGCAGCAGTAATTCTGGGGGACACCTGCCCTCCTGTATGGGTGCTTCCTGGGACAACAAGAGGCTGTACCTACTGTCTGAATTCCCACAGAAGCAGGACCACTGGGTCAGAATCTCTAACAGGTATTGACCACCTGATTACTAATGATGGAAGTGAGAAACCTCATACACTGTTTCACCTAGGTGTTTCCTGGACCAATGGAATGCTGCGTGCTCTAACTGAGTACACACAGATGCAGGAATACTGGGTCAGAAGTTCTAGAGGCATTGCTCACCTGGCTATAATTGATGTGGTTTAGTGAGGTCACATACCCTGCCATCTGGGTGTTTCCTGGGACATGAGGAGACTATGTACTCCAGCTGAGTTTACACTAAAATGTGACCAGTGGGTTGGAATCTTGAGTAAGCATTGCTCACTTGGCTACTAGTAGTTGGGTTGGTGGAGTAGCCAGCTAAGTTTGGCCCAAAGCAGGACAGCTGGGCTGGAAAATGGTGCTAAGCCCCTTCCAGCAAAGGGAGCAATCTTACTGCTCCCAGGCACTACAACTCTGTCTTCTATTTCATCTGTGACATCATTGTTGGTCTTCTCTTGGGCTCAAAGCTTATAAGATCTCCTTGTAAGTTCACCTGAAAAATGTTTTGGTGTCTCTCTGCCTCAAACAAGAAGCACACTGCAGGAGTGCTGGGGAGGGGGAAAGGGAGATTTCCACATTCCTATTCTTGTACAGGTCCCTATGCAGAGCATGAATCCCCCTCGGAGCTGTCACTCACTCTTCCTTTCTCATATTGGAGAGGTTTTCCTTGCTCTGCTCTAAGCCTAGACAGGTCAGTGCCCAGCTTTGCTCCTCTCTGTTCTCTGTGTTCCCCTGCTGCTTTGATGGATCCTAACATGGTTTCTCAAATGATGCACTTGCAAGGTCAGGGTTCACTAACCTTTTTGTTTCCCGTTCCTGAGGGCAACACACATGAGCTGCTTGTAGTTCATCATCTTGACCCTGCCCTTGAATGAAATCCTTATCTCATTCTCATCCATTCCACAAATTACGTCATCTCAAAAAGAAAGCATGTGTCACTTATGGTGTAATCAATGGAATCTATAAAGCCATTTATCATAGGTCTGTATGGTGTGAATTCCCATATTTGGTCATCAGCCTAATGGCATCATTCACATAAAGGTCAAAGGCGCAGCTGTGGAGATGAATGTAAACACAATGACAAGAGTGAATTTTTTAAATATCTTAAAAGCAGTCACTAATACACCTCCAGATAAGTACCACTGTTTATAAAGTCTAACCTACTGATGCAGGATATTTTCTTGACCCCTTTGTGGGACTCATGACAGGGGTGTCTCATTTACTCAGCCTGTCCTCATACTCCTTGCAGGAGGGACCATGCAAGCAAACAAGTGCAGGAACCGGGAGTGAGCAAGTGCAGGACCTGGACAACCACCTTCGGACACTGATAGGAACGAACTCCATTTACTCAGCTTGCCTGGCTCAATCCATTGTGGGAAGGAGCACCTAGGCAAGCAAGTGTGGGGTCTGGCCAGCTGGTTTTGGGCAGTAGCATGAGCAAACTCTGTGCAGGCCCCATGGCAGCATCCAGGTAGAGATGCCTGTGACCCCCTGAAGCTCCAGAAGGTGTGTTACAGTGCTCTTTCAGCTCAGCCATCTGTGGACGGCTTAGATGTTAACAGCTAAGGGAGCCCTTTGCCTCATCATGTGGGGCCGCTGCCCTCCACCAGCAAGAGCAAAGGGCCAGTGTGACAACCCTTTTAGGGGGTTATCCACATTAATGGATTAGTACTACCTATGGATTTTTAAATAAAATTTTAAACATAATTTTATTTAATTTAGCTGAAAGATACTCTATATATCTTTATATATTGTTTTTTCTCTGATAGATGTCTCTAAGATTAAGAAATAGTATGATATATGTATGCGTAGTTTTAGTCATTATTTTTAACCATGCATTTTAGTTTTAGCTATTAGCTAAACTTCTGCTATGGAAGTAATTTCATCCCCAATTTAGATGATTTATATCATAATTATAACCTGTAAATAGTTCTGACATTTATTTGCTTCACATTTCTTTGGTCTTTTTGCTATATTTGAAGGAATTCAATGTACACCATTGAATCAGAGATTATTTGAGAATGTTTTTAATTTTTCTGGTTTGAATATGTCATACAGAATTTGCTTTCAATAAAGACTCATGGATATTAATTCTCTGAGATCAAGTTTTGTAATATTCACTCATTGCCTTTATGTGAGAATGAACAAAATCTAAATCATAGTATCATGTACTTAGCTCTCACTCTCTTCCTTCAGAACTGTGTAAATCATTTTCAGTCTTCTAGCTTTAAATGTTACTAAAGAACTTTTGAGGTCTATCAAATTATTTCCTTTTTTAAAAAGTTTCCTTTTTGACTAGAAAAAAATCATTGTATTTTAAACTCAGAAGCTTTATTTTAATATATTTTTATAAATTGTATACATTTTCCCAGCTAATAGTGTGTCTTTATAACACAGCTATTCCAAGATTTAAAGTATTCATTTTTTATTTTAGAAATTAATTTTTGTTTGATTATTAGGATAACTTTCAGTTCCATTTTTTCTCTACTTTTGGGACATCCGATTTCAGTTGTCACTACTTTAAAATATTTTGATCATCCTCATTCTGTAATATTTTCTAATTGTTTTAATTAATTTTTACTATTCTTAGCTCATTGAGATTGCCTTAAATAATTTTAATTAGTAAATTAACTTTAATGTCATAAGCATTGCTTTCTGTTTCTAATTTATTTATCAATTCTTTCAGGTGTTATTTCTCAAAAATTAACTTAATATCTCAACTATCTCTTTTATCATTTTGTTTCATAATTGGATTTTTGATCTAGTATTTATTACCCACACATTCTTATTTTATTTCAAATATTCTCTTTTGGGGATTCTCATATTGTCTCAACCTGTTTCTACTGCTATAAAAAAAAAATGACAAAGATTCATCAATCTACAAAGAAGTGAAATTTATTTTCACACATTTCTGGAAGCTAGAAAGTCCTAGATCAAGACACCAGGAGTTTCGGCATTGGCTGAAGGCCATAGAGGGTGCCTTCTTGTTGTTCTCACAGGGCAGAAAAGATGGAAGATAACTAGTGGGCCAATGTTGTGTTCTTATATGGCAAAGAGTGGAAGAGAAGAAGCCCCTTCTTCCAAGCCCTTTTATAGGGCTCCTAATTTCATTCATGAAGGTTCTGTCCTCATGACCTCATCACCTCTTAAAGGCCCATCTCTTAATAGTAAGACATTGGCAATTAAGTTTCAATATATGAATTTTGGAGGGCACATTCAGACCATAGCATATGTTATGCTTGATTGTCTTCATCTGTCATTTAGAAAAAAATTTAATATTGTGTAAATGGTTATCAGCTCGTGATTTTTTTTTTTTCATGTTTTCTCAGTATTTGCTCTGAATTTGAATAAGTGCCTTAAGCTTGTTTCTGGGCTATCTGAGACAATTATTTTATTTAGTGTGCAAACTTGAAAGATAGGTATAATACTCCATTTATTTTTGAAGCCTGGCATTTGAGAAGAAGGGGAGAAGGCAAACTCAAATGGAATTCTGTGCAGCATGTATTTTTAGTGGAAGCAGTCTACATAAAACTATCTTTTCAAAGCCCTTGTACCATGATTTTTGGACAAAGGGAATAATATGTTCATTTCCAAATAGTAATACTCTCAACACTTGGCTTAAATTCAATCCTAAAGAGTCAGACTTGGTTGTCTCTTTTCCCCTCTCAATTATTCCAGTCAATTGACTTTTTAAAATATATGCATGGATAATAACAGTTTACTGGATTGTATTGAAATTGTCAGCTTAGGAGCTAGATAGGTGCTTAGGAACTTCAGGGAAGTGTGTTAACCAAACACCATGAGATACGTGGAAGAAGAAAAAGGAGAGAATTATTTGTTACAAAGGGTTACAATCTGCAGGTTAGGAAACAGAGTCTCCAGGTAATACCAAAAGCGTATGATTCAGAGATAAAAAATAGAGGCTGGGCTTTATGCCTAAGAGGACCCAACCAGTTATGCATACATATTCAGTAGGATATATAATAATCCTAGGAATATTAATGAAGAAGACCAAACACATGCATGGTGAACAAATATGTATGTTCATCCCATGCCTACTTTGGCACGGAGACTTAACATTAACCTGAACTGAAACTTGTCTCTTTACATCAAAAAGTCAATCAGAGGGCATAAAAGCACCTTGTGCACAGTCATCGTGGGCTGGTCAGAACCAGTCTGTGGTCAGTCTTTATTGCTTAGGAAAGAATGCTTTGTAAGTCCAGTCAGCTGTCCCAGAGAAGCCACAGTAAGGGAAGGTCTAGTCATGACGTTAGACAGTCTGTCAACATTGGTGGAAAAATCTTTCAATCATTTTTTTTTTTCCAGGAACTGGTGTCTGTTGAATTATTAGAACATAAAGTCCTGTGACAGTTATAGGGAAGGGGAGCAATGAGGGGTGACTAATTTCCTGCCTTGCCAAAAACACTGAATCTGCCTGGGGTCTCCTTTCTGGTGAGTTTGTTTTGTTTTGCTTGAAAGCTTAGGAGTTTTATTTTATTCACAGGTGTATCCCCATAATAATTCAGCTTTAGGGTGTTACTATTCCCAGTAATGTTGACAGAGCTAAGAAAATAAACTAGGAACTATGACTTATCAAGAGAAGAAACTCTCCATTAACCCTAGGTTGGAAAGGAAAAGTAAAAGAAGTGACATTTTAGAGTTCCTTAAGAAATGGAACTGTGGAAAAAAGATAACATGGTAAGAGATGGGGTTGCAGAGAGACACAGCCACTGAAAACAAGGTGAGGCCAAGGTAGAGAAAGATCAGGTAAGATAGGAGCTGCTTTCTCTCCTCCTTCTCTTTGATGTTCTGCAGTTATCTCTCCTTATCTGAATATCATTAGAAGACCAGCTGGCAAAAGTTTCTGGGTAATGCAAACTGGATTAGTCAGTATAACTGCAGGATATACATGGATACACACACACACACACACACACAGAGAGAGAGAGTGAGAGAGAGAGAGAGAGAGAGAGAGAAAGAGAGAATCAACTTTCCCTGACAGCTGTTAACAAAACTGTTCAGATGAGTCAAATGTGGAAAATCTCATCCCTCACAAAGCAGACACCAGGTCACATCAGCGAGAGTGCTTTTGCACAGCTCTTATAAGATCATCCCTTAGAGTTAACCAGGAGACTGAAGTTGGTTGTTTAACTTATTTTGTTTGTAAATATTGCATGTGTCCCTTATTCTCTGGCAGCACTTCCTCTGGTCAAAGTTCTTTAGCTGGTAGAATTATCCCAAATTTCATCATTTTCAAATCAATGTAATAATATGTTTTGTCTTAATGATTTGCCATTACTTTTCACTGATTTTTATTACTGAATACCAAGGTATTAAGATATGTTATTGTAAAATGCAGATATTAGATATAATTTAGACTATACTCAACATATTTTAGCATCCTAGTTTATCTTTGGTATTTTGGATCAATAACCACAGCCAGGAGAGTAATACCTTCTCTGGCCAAAATCCAAAACACAGTAGTTCAGAATAATCAAGCAGCGCTCTCAGCTTCCAATCTAAGTAAACTGTGGCCAAATCCCTAGGTAATACGAATTCTATATTCCCATATTTGGATCCCATATTCCTCTGTTGTGATTGACAACCTTCAAATTGCCTCTAGGTTGCAATAATAAAAAAAGTAGTCTTTGAAAAATATTAGTGCATACTTTTGAGAGAATCCATTCCCTTTTTAAATTTCTTGAATTCTACACCCATGTACTTAAACTAAAATATGGAAAATGTCAGCTATCAGATTCTAATTTAAAACACATACTGCATTTTTAAGACCACAAAATCAATTTTTTCTTGTAGGTAAGAACTTCAGGATCTTCATTAGATAATGGGGAATTTTATAAAATCAGCACATTTCACAGACATTAGAACTTGTTGCATTTCCTTCGCTGTGAATATATTTCTTATTCATACTCAATGTTGAGATTAATATCATAATTTGATTATGGGTCCTTCATGTTCACAGATTTTGATGCCACCAGAAATAACAAAGAGAAGATGTGGAAAATTCTGTGTGTTTTTTTTAAGCATATGTACTATGAAATAACGAATGCATGCTGTATGATGAAAGGTGATGTACGTGATGTACCTGTGTCTGGCTAGAATCTTAGGGAATGATGCCATGCTGAGGAGGGTTCAGGTTGACATCTGCTATTAACATTTTGAGCATGTAGCAGCTGTAGTAGCCAGATCAGCCTTGGTGGGATAAAGTCCACGTCATAAACTTATATATAGTCTCTGTCTCAGACAGCGTTGCTCCTTTTTAAAAATAAACTTTACGATCAAGTTCTGGAGGTCTGAAGGAAAAGACTGAGTTCCATAGGACTACTTATTCAATCCACTTTATTGCTGAGGCAGTTCCTAGAGTGCATGCCTTCTAAGTGATTTCTGCCAATTACAAAAGGTAAACCCACATAAGTCTACCTCAAATATTATTTCCATTAACTTTTCACTGAGATTATTTCCATATCCTTAAAAACTAGTCAGTTCATTAGGTACTACCTGTGATTCTGTAGAGCTGTAACACAGGCCATTCTCTGCTCCTCCCCCTCCCAAAAAATACAGTTATTTAGATGTCCTGCTTGATATTCTGCCCATTAGAAGGATTTTGCTTAAAGATTTTTTAAGAGACACTCCTGAGTGGGACTGTAACCCTGTATTTTGTTCTATTAAATTAGAAATTACCCCATAAATCTCTAGGCAGGCTTATTGAGATTGGTTTAAAAACATTGTTCAGTTCCATGAGAGCCTTATCCATTTGCTAAAGTGATTTAATTGTTTTTCTGAAATTTTCTCAGTCCTTTTCTTATATTTGTATGTCCATTAAGAGTAGAATACTGCTGTTAATGTTCAGTTATATTTTTGTTGTTCTCACAACAGAACAGCCATCTCAGGTAGGATAGGTTCTTGGTGCCCATGGACACATATGAATAGTAAGTATCCACCAGAACTCGAGAGTAAATCAGAGACTGTTTTTCTAATGGAGAAGATATTTCAGGAAAATGGGTGAGAGTTTTGCTCCAAAATGCTGAGATTCTCTTACTATATTTTGTTAAAGGTTTATTTAACTTTGGCATCTACGACAGACAAAGGAAGAAAACGTGAAATTTCTGAGTTATAAGATGAATGTCACAAGGTGTCTATAGGCAACATAATCATCTATCTATGTATATGTGTATTCGTGTAGCTATCTGTCTATCCATTTATCTATCATCTATCTGTCTGTCTATCTACCTATCTACTATCTAGTCTATCTCTCTATTTCTCTATCCATCTATCATCTATCTATCTGTCTGTCTATATATCTATCTAATCTCACACACACACGTTCAATGCATGTATAAGATATATAGGATATATGGGTGTGTACGCATAGGATATCTACTTTATACATTCAAAAAAGATGAAGCAGTATCATCATAGGCTGTTCATACATTTTATTCTGAAAAGTAATGTGAGCAATTAGGCAATGCCACAGTTACCTGTAAGTTGAAACATTCTACAATTTTGGTCCTGTAGCTGGATTTGGTACTTTTCCAAATCAAGTATTTTGTAGTTAATATAACCCAACCAGCCTCTACCATCATTGGTGTCTATTATTTCCACTGAAATTGTAGATCCCAATTTTATTGCGGCATCTTTCACTTTCATCTCTACCCTACAGAAGAAAAACACAATGTAGATTTTCAAGGCTATTGATAGGTTTAGCACGAATATATTTTTTAATGTCACTGAGATGGTGAAATGGATTCTGAACATATTGCACATAATGTATCTCCTCTAACATTCACATTTCCCTCAACCTATAGGTGATTTTCATATAGAATATCAATAATGTTATCAAGTTTGAACTTTATTTACTATAAGTCATGTTAAATCCAGGCTTTAATTATTCAACCAAATGCCTGATAATGACATAATTAACTATTTGGACCAACACATTAACCTCAAAGTAGTGGATACATGCATCTTTATAAAAAGTTGGCCTGATAAAATATTATTTTAATAGTTTTTACTTAAGATGAAAAATGAGCCTCTTGTTCAGTCCATCAAAGTGATAAAATTGTGCCTCCTGTTGCTGTATATGTGAGTGGACTTTGCAATTCTCTTCTTGAAATGAAGCATTGAGAAGTGTAGAGATGGATCTTATGGAAACTGTAGATTCCCTTGCTAGAACATTATTCCATGCTAAGTTCTTACAAAGTCTTACACAACACAAAATTAGTGTTTTCAGATAGACAAGGAGGGTATCATTGAGCCCATAAAAGAAGTTCAAGGAGTTTTAGGAGTATAAGTTTCTAAGTTGTCTGTGTCTGCTGAAATATCCCTCTCTAAATCTCAGGGTCCCCCTCATTTCTACTCAGTTTTCTGATATAACATGAGGCAAATTAGAGACATCTATGAGCTTGTACGTTGAAAAGTCATTTCAATTCACCACTGCAATTAGATTTGGGGCTTGATAGTCATGATTTCAATTTGGCTACAAGATATTGGATATTATTTACAACTTCCTTCCATAGAGGTTGTTTTCTCTTCTTTCAGGAGTTATAAATTCAAAGCCCTGAACTAATCTTTCCTTTTCTATCTATGTATTTTCCAACTTAGAAACACTCATTCTGTGTGGATCTTTGATCAGCATTATAACAAGCAAGTTTCAAATTTTATCTCACAAAACTTGCCCACAATAAACATGTTAGAACATATTGCAAACAGTGTTAATTTGAAGAGTCATGAATACTGTTGCATAAGACACATAACCAGTGTTCTAATTTTTCATAAAAAACATCTATGTATCAATTAAGGATGAGAACAACCTCAGAGTCAGACAAGATTTGAGCCATTTGAAACCTTGTGAGCTTTCCCAGTCTCTGATAACCAGTCAATAATTAAATGTTGATCTTTAAGTCTTCTAGAGTCTAGGTAGCCTAAATAAAATCAGTCTCAAACATGAGAAGTCCCAGTATTCACATGATAAAAAATATTTTCTATCAATCTCTATATGTCATTTTGCAATATCTTCATAATATGCTCTATTAGATGACACAGCTGGGCAAATAACCTACACTTACCAAATTTATAGATTTTTTGCATTCATTGTTGTGATCCTGAGCATGAAAAGAATCAAGAAAAAAAATTCCATACACTGGTGATACCTGAGAGGCATCTGAGTTGAACTTTAAATTATAGGCTACAACTTGAAAATACTGAAGTAAACGAATTTTTGCAACAACTTCTTTTAAAGCCGTTGAACATAAGCATTCAAAATTTGTTTGTATAATTCCCATAATTTTCTTCCCAAATTTAACTACTCTGTTCATCTTGTCACTTTTTTATTTAGGTATACATCAATCAATAAAATAAAGACAGAGAAGGTAGGGACTGATCTCATTTGTCTCCACATTCTTTGTACCTAGTGATCATCTGGGCACAAAGAACAAATTTGATACATGTTGACTGAACGAATGAATAAATAAACACATTTACATTTACTAGATAGAAATAGACTGTCATACCTGCTAAAGAGGAGAGAACAAGTAAAAAACATGAGAAAATGGTGAGGCTATGGTGAGCCATAAATCAAAATAAGAATTTTGGTAGATAGAGTAAAATAGTATTGAATTCTAGATTGTGTCAATAAAATGACTGAAAAGTTTTTTGAAATCTGACTTGAAGACGTTTTTTACTTATTCTGGCATGTTTGCAGTTTCAACGAAATGGCAGCAACACAAAATGAATTACACAATCGAAAGTAAGGAAAGATGATGAAATGCATAGACACCTCCCATAAAAGTAAGTTGTGAATGGAAAATAAAACGAAATAACATGAAACTTGAATGGTTCTAAGAGCCATGAAACTTAAAGATAAGCCATCAAAATCAATACCAACCTGAAGACATAGCATCAAGATGTGGCATCAAGATCAGGACCCAGTATGTTGTAGTATTGTTTTATGTTAAATGCTTGATGTTATTCTAAGTGCAATGTATTAACTCAATACATTCTTAAACATCATTAAAAATCATATTAGTTTTAGACAAATTTTACCAATAAGAGAACGGAAACAAGTAGATCATATAATTTTTCTATGTTTGTTGGTAGTGATTGGGGAACAATTTACCTTAAACTGATGGAGCTATGTTTGTTGGTAGTGATTGGGGAACAATTTACCTTAAATTGATGGAGCCCAGAGTCAGTACAATTGAAAATAAATTATCTACTTCTGATTTTAAATGTGAAAGAATTATTATGGAAGGGATGTTATGGATACAGAAAAAAGGCAGGAGGGTTATGAGGTAAGGTGAATATCTCCAAAAGACTGGCCTTAATAGAAGTGAAACTCGGCACAGAAATTCATTTAATGGAAGGGGAGGAGTAGAAAAGGATGATTATACTTGTAGGTAAGATTGCAGTTAGGTTAGAAGTAAGCACTTTGATTCCTTATAAAGATAAGGACGATTCTTATGTGTTTCATGTTTTCTTCAAGTTCTATGCAGGTGTTAGTGTTTTAAACTCAAGCTATGTACTACCTATGCTCTTACTTGTATTAAGAAATGTATTATTCATCTTATCTGTCATTACATTCCACCTGAAAGCACTACTAAAAAATTCACAGCCTTCTTGTATACTCTGCTTCTCTTCTTTGCCCTGCAGTCACCTCCTCTCTTGTTTTACTGAGTATGTCAAAGTTTTGTAAATCATTCCATATTTCACCTTCTCCAAAAAGCACTGTACTCCTCTTTTTCCATATACAGTTATTCTCACATGGTGGTGGGAAAGAGTAACTGTGTAGGGGCTCTACAAACAGTAGCATTATTTTAGATTTCCAGCTCCAGATATAAGAACCAAATATTCATGAAAGTAAAGAAAAACTTTTCACATGATGTTGTCTCTCATCTTATCCTCAAAATATGAATGTAATATCATATCCCCTTCAGTGAAAATCTTGAGGTTTCTTGCTAAAAATTAACACTAAGTTTTAAAAGCTCTAGCACTTTAACTTTTTATCTTTCTAATTACATTATCTTCTATGTGTTTTTCTGGTTATAACTGTTGTTCCTACCAGTTAGTTGTTGGAAAAGTAAATGAAATATTTACACAGACCATGGAATGACAAATACTACTACAACAGAAACTAGAAAGTGGAAGTCTTTATATCTTACATTGGAGGTAAGCATTTGGCTGATAAATGTCCACATGTTACTGAAATGGCGGAGATGTGACTTCTGATTCTCCCATCTCTGGCTAATGAGTGAAATCTGTATGTCTTTGCATCTGTGTAAATAAGACAATAAAGTAATTGAAAAATATCCTATGTCTAACTTCTTCGATGATTTCTATTTTATTTACATTTTTGCATATCACTGTAGTTTGTTCATTTTTATACTATAATATTCCATTACATAAATATACTACAATTAATTAAACCAAATTTTGTATATACTACATAGAAAAAAATCCAAAAAAGATTCCAATATCACAGTTGTTTTACTACAACCAAGTAGAGATAATAAAAAGACCCAGCTAATTTTTTTACTTTGTACTCTATACGGACTCCTCTCCCATATGAGCGTAAGAAAAATTCCCTTATTATTATTGAATCAATGAGAAGGCTTTACTATACAAATGTATCAGGAACAACTTATAGACATATGAGTTATTTTGGTACTATCCATGATAATGGTGGTATTAGTCAGGGTTCTCTAGAAGGACAGAACTAATAGGATATATGTATATACAAGGGTGTTTATTAAAAACAATTGGCTCATGCAATCACAAGGTGAAGTCCCATGATAGGGCATCTGCAAGCTTGGGAAGAGAGAAGCTAGTAGTGGCTCAGGCTGAGACCAAAAGCCTTAAACACAGGGAAGTCTGACAATGCAGCTTTCAGCCTGTGCCTGAAAATCCAACATAACCTGGCAAACCACTAGTGTTAAGTTCAAGAGTCCAAAGGCCAAAACCCCTGAAGTCTCATGTCTAAGGGCAGGAGGAACAGGTGGAAGCCTCTAGCATGAGAGAAAGATCACAGCCAGAAGACACAACAAGCCAACATATTCCACTTTCTTCCTTCTGCTATGGTCTAGCCATCCTGGGAGCTGATTTGATGGTGCTCACCCACACTGAGGGTGAGTCTTCCTCTCCTAGTCTGCTGACTCAAATTTCAATCTCTTCTGCCAATTCCCTCACAGACACACCCAGAAACAGTACTTTATCAGCTACTTATGCATGCTTCGATCTAATCAAATTAACACCTAATATTTACTATCACAAGTGCATCCCTTGTCAACATGGCACCAATACACATCTCCTGAAATCATATAAATCATCAAATACAGAAAATAGTAAGATTATGTTTACATCTAACATAATACAACTATTCTTTCTACAATTGGAAGTACATTAATCCTTAACCTAAATGCTATTACATAAAGTTAAAAACACTTAAATGTTAATATGAAGTAAATCAATCATGTTACATGATAAAGAAAAAAGAAAGGAAATAAAATGAAGATATGTTCTTCGTACAAGTGTATACATGCACAAACATATTCTTAATCAAATAAGGAGAAAATACTCATGACAATTACAGTTGTTGTTTCTGCAACTGTTTATGCAGTCGTAGCTTGTGTTCATAACCACCTTCTACTACCCATTCTGTATTCCCTTTGTCTTCAGCAAGCACCTCAGCTGGTGGTCATATTTAGTTGCTGGACTAACCTAAACCTTTATTTTTGAAGGGTCTGAGCCATTTGTCGTCCTGCCTGGATTTAGTTGTTGTAATTTCCTATTGATCTTAATCACAGGGCATGGTAATTCTAAGAGATGCCCTAAGGAATCTCCTGTATTCCAGAAATACTCTTCCTTACATCTATTATGGAGGTGTAGTCTAACTTCATTTTAATAATCCTGGTCAACCACTCCAGTCAACAAGATAACTCCCTTCTTAGTCTGTTGGCTGAAAGAAAGGAGAAGCCCAAAGTAGCCAGGTAGCAATCTTAACTTCCAGTTTAATAAAGTCATTGTTGTGCCTACTTGGGTCAGCATTGCTCCCTCCCTGACAGGAGTGACATGAGTGGATGGAGAAGGGGGCTGAGTGGTGTCTACAGAATGGGTCATCCTAACCACTTGATTATTAAAGGCTTCTAGGCCAGTAGAACATAACGTTGTGAGAACAGGAAGGAAAATTTATTTGAGAGGTAATGGTGAGTGGTGCTACTTCCACTTCCACTGCTTGATTCCTGGACTCATGAACCTTGGCTATGGGAGAAACTGTAGAATATATTGGACAGTGATTCAGAGTATACAGAGGCTTCTGGAAAATTTGCTCCAGTCCTGTAAAGTATTGTCACCTTGCTGGTGATGTAATTGTGACTCCAAAAGGTCATTCCACCATTCAAGAAGACAGCTGCCTCAGGCTGATGCAATACCTCAGAGAACATTGCAAGACCAGTGAATTCTATGAGCACGAGCCCACTGCTGCACTTCTTTATCTGTGAAGTGAGTGCCTTGGTCAGAGGCAATGCTCCGTGGAATACGATGACAGTGGACAAGGTATTCTGCGAGTCCACAAATGACAGTCTTGACAAAAGCATTGAGTGCAGGATTGGTAATTTCATATCTGCAGTGTCTATTTTAGTGAGGACAAATAACTGCCCTTTCCTTGAGAGAAAAAAAAAAAGTCCAATGGAATCAACATGTCAGCAAGTAGCTGGCTGATTATCCTGAGTAATGGTGCCATATCAAGGGCTCAGTGTTTTTCTCTGCTGTTGGCAGCTTGGACATTCAGCGGTAGCTGTAGCAAAGTCAGCCTTGGTGAGTGGAAGTCCTTGTTGCTGAATGCATAACCTCTATTCCTGCCACAATAGTTACTGTGTTCATGAGCTCATTGGGCAATGACAGGAGTGGATGGAGAAGGAGACTGAGTGGTGTTCACAGAATAGGTCATCCTAACCACTTGATTATTAAGATTCTACTGCGGTCACCTTTTCTTCAGTATTCACATGAAACACAAATACAGTCGCAGTGTTTGACCACACATAGAGGTCAATCTTCTTTTCCAGACTTAATTGTCAAAAATTTTTCAATCATGCTTCTTCTAAGTTCTCTGACCATGCAGCCAAATCATTGGCTATGGCCCATGAATCAGTATATAATCACACATCTGACCATTTCTCCTTCCAAGCAAAGTGCACAACCAGGTGCATTGCTCAATGTTATTTATGGATGTCCCAGAAAGCGGCTGTAGTGGTGTAGCTATCCACTTTCGGTGTCTGCTGTATTAATCAGGATTCCCTAGAAGAACAGGACTAACAGGATATATGCATATATGAAAAAGAGTTTATTAAGGAGTATTGACTCACATAATCACAAGGTGAAGTGCCACAACAGGCTATCTGTGAGCTGAGGAGCAAGGAAGCCAGTCTGCGTAACCAAACCTCAAAAGTGGGGAAGCCAACAGTGCAGCTTTCAGTCTGTGGCCAAAGGCCCAAGAGCACCTGACAAACCACTAGTGTAGGTTCAAGAGTCCAAAAGCTGAACAACTTGGAGTCTGATGTTTATGGTCAGGAAGCACCCAGCACAGGAGAAAGATGGAGGTCAGAAGACTCAGGCCAGTCTAGTCTTTCCACATTCCTCTGCCTGCTTTTTTCCTAACTGCGCTAGCAGCTGATTAGATGGTGGGTCCAGATTGAGGGTGGGTCTGTCTCTGCCAATCCACTCACTCAAATGTTAATCTCCTTTGACAATACTCTCACAGACACACCCGGGAACAATAGTTTGCACCCTTCAATCCAATCAAGTTGACACTCAGTATTAATCATCACACCTACATACTATGCAGAACCATCTGTAAACCAGGTCATTGTCTTCTCTTCCTCTGTCAACTGCTCATAGGGAACTCCCCATGAGGCCATGGGTGCAGACTGGGAGAGAGAAAGTAGGGTGATGGGGGGGCGGTTATGGGAACTTGAGCTACGTTCTTATATAACTTACTTGTGCCATCAGAAGCAGCTTGAGCCCAGTCACATATACACCACTTCCACTTGATGATAGAGCACTGCTGTGCATGTCCATCTTTATGGCTAGATAGGTGAGAAAGCACTTAGATCATAATAGGTAGTTCAGATGGCATGGTAACTTGGTGACTCATATTCAAACATTCAGTTTCTAACAAGACCTAGTAACAGGCCATGGGTTTTCTCTCAAAACTAGAGTAGTTATCTGCAGAAGATGGCAGGACTTTACTCCAAAATCCTAGAAGCCTCCATGTGATTCCCCTATGGGGGCCTGCCAGAGGCTCCAAACAACATCAGTATCTGCCACTGACACACCAATCATGATTGGATCTGCTGGATTATATGGCCTAAGTGGCATATCAGCTTGTACAGCATCCTGGACCTGTAACAGAGCCCTTGCCTGTTCTTGACACCACTCAAAACTGACAGCCTTTCACGTCACACAATAAATAGGTTGAAGTAACACACCCAGATGAGGAATGTGTTTCTTCCAAAATCCAAATAGTCCCACTAGGTGTTGTGTCTCTTTCTTCATTGAAGGAGGGGCCAAATGTAACAACTTCTTGTAACCTCAGAAAAAAATATCTTGACAGGCCTCATGTAACTAGACCCTAAGAAATCTCGCTGAAGTAGAAGCTTCCTGACTTTTAGTCAGATTTATTTCCCATAACCTGGCATGAAAATGTCTCACCAACAAGTCCAGTGTGGCTGCTACTTCTCACCCACTGGATCAGTCTAATCAGCATAATGTCATCAATGTAATGGACGAGTGTGATACCTTGTGAAAGAGAAAAGCAATCAAGATCCGTGGGAACAAGATTATGACACAAAGCCAGAGATGATATACCCATGAGGCAGGACAGTGAAGGCATATTGATAGCCTTGCCAGCTGAAGGCAAATTGCTTCTGGTGGGCCCTGTGCACAGGAATGAAGAAAAAGGCATTTGCCAAATAAATGGATGAATACCAGGTACCAGGAGATGTGTTAGTTTGCTCAAGCAATGAAGCCACGTTTGGTACAGCAGCTGTAATTGGAGCCACCACTTGGTGAAGTTTACAATAATTTACTGTAATTCTTCAAGATCCATCTGTTTTCTGCACAGGCTAAGTAGGAGAGTTGAAGTGGGTTGTGGTGGGAATCACCACCCCTGCATCTTGCAAATCCTTGACGGTGGCATTAATCTTTGCAATCCCACCAGGGATGCAATATTGTT
Organism: Mandrillus leucophaeus; assembly: GCF_000951045.1. NCBI lineage: Eukaryota > Metazoa > Chordata > Mammalia > Primates > Cercopithecidae > Mandrillus > Mandrillus leucophaeus. The sequence continues at coordinate 144,176 of NW_012108842.1, forward strand.
TTACATTTACTCTTTTTCTAGGCAAAGGCAGTTCTGACAGCTTCCATTTGGTCTTTCCCATTATAAGAGCCCTGACCCTATTGATCAAGGAGCCAATGTGGGGATTCTACCAGCTGCTAAGTATGTCCATTCCAATTATGCATTCTGACACTAGGGAAATGACCATTGGATGAGTCTGGGTCTTATTAGAGCCCCCATAATTTGGACCTGAGCTAAAACTCCATTAATTACATGACCTTCATAAACCCCTAATCTAACTGGAGAGCCACAGTGACATTTTGTGTTCCCTAGAACCAATGTCAGCTCAGAACCAATGTCCAGTAGGGCCTGAAAATTCTGATCAGTCTCTGTTGCCCAATGCAGTTAGTCTGATGAAAGACTAGAAGTCCCCTTAAAGAAGGATGGGAGAAAAATTAACAGTACACGTTTTTGATAGTGTAGTAGGGTCCTTTCTCAAGGAAATCTGGCACTTATATTATTCAAGTGGTTCTGGGTCTATAAACTGCCTCAAATCTGGAAATTTATTGAATAGCCATGACTCTCTACTTTTGTAATTCAAATTAATATTTTGTACAGTTAACCTGGAAATTTGCTGCATCTAGAAGTTAAGTAAGAATGTGCTAGGCTTCCTATTTATTTCACTTCTAAAAGCACTAAAAATAATTTGCCAGGGCCAGACGTCTACATGAGGCAGACTATTCTGATTGCTGCTTTATCTCTGCTGTCTAGTATAGTAACTATGCCCACCTCGCTTTTGACAATTGAGTGCTATCACTTGGTCCCTGCCACCTTGGGACCAATTATTCCCATTGCATTTAAGTTTTTCAGTTGAGTGACTGTGGTTCCCACTGTAAGATCTGGCATACAGAGAAGAGCAATTACAGAGCTCTTCAAGGGTGAGGGTCCTCCCCTCATGAATCTGTTTTGCAAGGTGTTGATGAAGCATATGTCTTCTGGGCCCTCTCAGTTGGGATCAGTAGGTCTAAAGTGACAAACCCACACTAGCACTTCAGTCTCCCTAAGCCTGTGGATCCCTTCCTCTACATTAAACCAGGGGAGATGAGACATTTCCAGCTTGCTCACAGTGGGTGATTTTTTGAGCCATGTTTCAACTAACCAAGAAAGTAAACTATTAGAAAGTTTTTAAACTCCTTGAGCTGCAACATTAAATATATAATCTTGTTTAGTGGATCCGTATCAATAAATTTATCCTGATCCAACTTTATGTTTATTCCACTATTATCCCACATCCTTAAGATCCATTTCCATGCCTCTTTTCCATGTTTCTGCTTACATAACATATAAAACTCAAGTAGTTCTTTTGGAATATAGTACACATCCTCATGGGTCACACTCTGAAATTCACCTCTAGGGGTCTGCCGGGACTTGAGTATAGTTACAGATCTAGAAGTAAAGAGGAGAGGTGTGTATGAGTTTTGAGTAGAATCAGCATTGTCTTGCCTGACAACTCCCTTGGGGGAGGCCATAATTATTGCCTCAGCAAGTGTAAATTTAATATCCTCAGACAAAGTTGGAAAGGCTGAATGAATCCTAGGTTGGGGAGGAAATGTTGCCACTACTGATGGTGGGGAAGTTCATTTCTTTAGCAAAAATGGCTTATCAGAATTTAGGAGCTCAGTGTCCTCAGCTTCATCAGGACCCTCTCAAACATCCCCATCCCAAGTTACAGGGTTCCATTCTTTCCTAATCAATGACCTCACTTTAACAGTTGACACCAGGAGAGGCTGACCATGCACCTCTCCTTGTAGGTCAGTCAATCTCATGATGAGTGGTTGTGATCTGATTTTCCACAATTTCAACCCTTTGCCTACAGAAGATAAGACTCTCACCATGGACATCTTAGGGGATTTGCGGCTAAGCATGCACTTTTGGAGCCAGAAGGTGGAATCACTGAGCTCGTCCCTTCCTTTTATTAGTTTCTCCAGTGAACACAGGAGCAATCAACTACTTTGATTATGTTCCTTGATTCTCCACAAATGGTCAAAGGCATCTTGAATAGGGTAACTAAACTCTTTGCCTCTCAAGAGTGGTGAATCAGGAGTATCAAATGCACTTATTTTGCATAACTCTCTGAACAGTTTTTGTTATCCGTGTTCTACATATTATTTGAAGTAGAGTTCTTAGCATTTTAGAGTCTAATCAGATGTAACAGCCAACTCCAGAAACCTCGAAACCAACCCTAAAAATCCATCCTTAAAATTCTGTTCCTCTAGAAACACTCCTGGTACCAACATTTGTATTACTCAGGGTTCTCCTGAGAGAAAGAAGTGATAGGATACATGTATATACACAATCACAAGGTGAAGTTTCACAACAGGCCATCTGTGAGTTGGGGAAGAAAGAAGGCAGTAATGGCTCAGTCTGAGACTAAAAGACTAAAGACAGGGAAGCTGACAGTGCAACCTTCAGTCTGTGGCTGAAGGATTGAGCGCTCCTGGCAAACCACTGGTTTGTGATCTGTCCAAGAGATCAAAATCCATAAAACCTGAAGTCTCATATCCAAGGGCAAGAGGAATAGAAGGAAGACTCTAGCATGAGGGAAAGGTGAAAGCCAGAAGTCTCAGCATTTCAGCTTTTATTGCTTTCTGCTTACTTTGTTCTAGCTATGCTGGCAGCTGATTTGATCATGCCCACCCACATTGACAGTAGGTTTTCTCCTCAAATCCAGTGACTCAAATGTCAATCTCCTCTGTTGATGCCATCACAGACACACCCAGAAAGACTACTTTACCAGCTATCTAGGCACTTTTCAATCCAATCAGGTTGATACCTAAAATTAGCCATCAGAATGGTTCAGTGAATATTCTTGGTGTACATATTGTAACTAAATCTTAGAATATGTCACTGACAATAGAATTTTTCATTTAAAAATTTAATATTTTAACATTTATTCTTAATGTTTTGTTATGAGAATCCAAGTTGATTTTTAATTAATTAAAGCATATTGAAAGAGTGATCCAAAAAGACAAACACTGTTAAATCTCTCAGACTATAAAAATATAGTATATCCATTTTCTATCACATAGTGTACTGTGACAGGTCTTTCTTGATTTATTAAGTTTATTCATTATTTATTGAGGTATGTTCCCTTACCTAAGTTTTACCTCCCTTAAAACTTTCATCACCTTTACTTTCATTCTTAATTGTTGAAAGTCACCAATACTTTGGAATCAGTAATTATATTCTATAGTCTTTGCACATTCATTCACTAGAGAGTCAAATATTATTTTTTGTCTACCTTTCTGTCCTGCAACTTCATGGTTTGCTTTTTATTTATATATTTTTATTACATTGTTACTTACATAATACTGTATCATATTATATCATAATCTTAACTTTAATTTAATCTGGATAGATCAAACCAGCCACAACACAAACATTCCTTAAGCCAAAGCCCAATCCAGAGAAAGACTCTAGCTCTTTTTAATATGTGAAGGCTGAACTATGTTGAGGAAGCTGCAGAAAAAAAGTTGGAAGCTGGCAGACATTGGCTTATGAAATTTACTAAAAGAAGCTATCCCCATAACAAAATAGTGCAAAGTAAAGTAGCAGGTGTTGTAATAGAAATTGCAGAAAATTATCCAAACAATCTAGCCAAGATGATTGGTGAAGATTAACACACTAAACAACAGATTTTCAATGTAGACAAAATTGCCTTTATTGAAAAAAATATTTCACCTCAGTCTTTAATAGCAAAAGATGAGAAGTCAATGCCTGGCTTTAAAGCTCTAAAGCACAGACTGACTCTTTTTTTAGTGTGTAATTCAGCTGATGACTTTAAGTTGAAGACAGTGTTTATTTATCAAGAAGTCTAACAGTCCTTGAGAATTATGCTGAAACAGTTTTGCCTCTGCTGTATAAATAGAAAAACAAAGCCTAGATGACAGCACATCTGTTTATAGTGTGATATACTGAATGTTTTCATCCCACTATGGAGATCTATTGCTCAGAAAATAAAGGCTCCTTTCAAAATATTACTGCTCAATGACAAGGCACATGCTAATGTAAGAGCTCTGATCAAAATGTACAAGGTTAAAGTTGTTTTCATTCCTGATAACATTACATCCATTGTGCAGCACATGGATCAAGGTATAATTTTGACTTTGAAGTTTTATCATTTAAGAAATACAATTTTAAGGATATTGCTATCTTAAACTATAATTCCAGTGACTAGTGATTGATATGGACTGAGTACACTGAAAATCTTCTGTAAAGTATTTACCATTTCAGAAGATATTTGAAGCATTCATGACTTATGAGAGCAGGTTAAAATAACAACATTAAAATGAGTTTTGAATAAGTTAATTTATTTATTAAAATTCCTATGAATGACTTTGAAGAGTTCAAAACTTCAGTTAAAGAAACAACTGCAGGTGTGGTGAAAATAGCAGAACTAGAACTGGAAATGGAGCCTGAAGATGTAACTGAATTGTTGTAACCTTATAATGAAACTCGAATAGATGAGAATTTGCTTCTTCTGCACTGGACAAGAAAATGGTTTCTTGAGATGAAATTTGCTCAGGGTGAAAATGCTCTGAACATTGTTGAGATGACAACAAAGGATTTGGAATATTACATAAACATGCTTGATCAATCAGCAGCAGAGTTTGAAAGAATTAACTTCAAATTTAAAGAAGTTCTACAATGGATAAAATGCCATCAGACACTATTGCATGCTAAATAGAACTCTTTCATAAAAGGAAGAGTCAATCAGTGTGACAAATGTTATTGCATTAGTTTAAGAAAATGCCACAGCCATCTCAATCTTTAGAAACCACTATTCTGATTAGTCAGCAGCCATCAATATGGAGGCAAAAACTCTTCAGTAATAAAAATATTACCATGGGGCTTAAAGATCGGATGATAGTTAGCATTTTATGCAATAAATATTTTCTATTGAGGTGTGTACATTATTTTTTAGATATCACGTTATTTGCACACTTAATAGACTTACTAATACTGTAAACATAACTTTTATATGTACCACCACATTTGTGTGATTGAGTTTTTTGCGATGTTCACTATATTGTAATTGTCTGGAACCAAGCCCCTAATATCTCTGAAGTTTACCTGTAGATTTTTCATATTTGTCATCTCCTGCCAAGCAGATAGTCTATATGAGAAAAAATGATTGATAATTTGTATTATTCTTAATGATCAGAAACATTCAAACTTAGGTTGTGTATAATGTGTTTTTGATTGTGTGTATGTGTGTGAAGTAAACATGATGATTTCTAATTTCTTATTTTTTCTCACTAATAACCTAAATATTAAATGTAAACCTATATTATTTATTTTAATTTTCATATTCTACAAGGCTGAAACATTTTTAACAGATATATTTGCATCTTTTGCATGTCTCAATAAATATCAGTTAATTATTCACCAACCAATAATCTTTTCCTCAGGAACACATAGTCTCCAAATCTTGGATAAAAAAGGCTATATATGCACATTAAATCATGAGTGTTAGAGTCTTCTTGCTCAAATAATTAATATACTACACTTGTTGCATCGTTTGATGTATCAGTTCCTGAAAGAAGAGTGACAAAATTTCTGCGATGATGGCTAATATTTATATTCTGCTTATAACTGAGAAAATTCTTGCTTTATAAAATTTAAGGTGATCATTTTGGCTACCTTCATATAACAAATTATTACAGTTTCCTAGTGTTGTGGGATTCTCGGGATGTCACTTACCAGCCAGAACCCTCTGGGTCTGGTGGCACTTTCTGCCTAACTATTGCTTGTACCAGCTGGGCATATTCCACCCACTTGGCCCAGCAGGCTGCGCTTGGCTCTTGCTACTAGCCTGGATCCCACACCTGCCATCATCAAGCTAGTCATGAAGTGGTGAGAAGTGTGTGGAAGAGTGAGTGCAAGGTCCAGCCACTGTGCATAGCCAGGCATGCTGACTGCTACAGAGAGGTGGGCAGCTCCAGGCACCAGCACAGGTATCAGTTCTGTGTGAGGCTGCAGCTGGATCAGACATAGTGCACACAGCTTCTGCTGCAGTCATCCACATCTGGATGAGTGGAATGTGGTGGCACCCAGAAGCTTGGAGACATCAGGAACTGCAGTGCCCCAAAGAGGGTGTCATGTCCCTGGCTTGGGAGACCTTAGGTCTGGGCTCCCCAAAGGGCTACAGCTCTTCTCTCTGTCTTGCCACCTGCAATATGGCAAGTAGGGGAGCATGTTTCAGGCCTGTTTATGTTACAGATGTTTCAGTCCCACCATTAGGTAGTTCCTGAGTTCTTGTCCCATGTCCAGGAAGAATGAGGTACACAGTCAAATGGTGGGTAAGCAAAGCAGAGAAGAGCTTCTTTGAGTGACATAATAACTCTCAAGAGACCCTAAGTGAGTAGCTCCTTTCCACAGTCAGGTCATCCCAATGAGTGCCCAACACTCAAGGAGACCTATGGTTAGCTCCTTTGCACAGGCAGGTCATCCCAATGTCTGTTAGAGTCTGACTGTGTCTGGAGGTTTTTGTGGGCTTAGAAGGGAGGAACTGCTTGCTGATTGGTCCATAGGCTGACATGGTGAGCATGGAAAGGGCACCATAAGTTGTTTCTCCCAGCAATAGCCTTCATCCTGAACTGACATATCAACCCCTAGGCCTTAGGGTGCCCCTAGCTCGAAGGTGGGACTTCATCAGGGATCTGCTTCTTACTGCCCAGGAACCTGTCTGTCTCATATGCCATGAACAAGTCATACATGGCACTCAGGCTGTTAATGCCAAGGGGCACCTGCAGGATGCTGCTGAGCCACCCTCAGTCCCCACTTGGCTGCCTTCCTATGTTCGTCTGTGCTCAAAGTCTGGAGGGGGCTGAGGTGGCATGGGGCTGTTGTGTCAGCCCTGCCCCAAGTATGTACATGCCCAGCCACATCGTGATAGTTCCCAGGCTTGGACACAACTTTGCTCCATACCAGAGCAGGTTCCGGGAATAGGGAGAAGCAGGAGCTGGCACTTCTGAGCTTTCAGGGGCAGGGGGCCTTCCTGAGCCCCCATAAATACAGGGATGCCCAAGTCCACAGCTATGGCTGGGCAGCTGCAGCAGCATCTGGGAGCACAGTGCTACCACGCTGCTAACTCAAAAAAGGACGGGGCTCCTGCCTGTTCTTGTCTCCTATTGAGTCTGTGGAACAGGTAACCTCAGCAGCACTTCCCAACTCCAGCTGGCATCTTTGCAGTTGCTGCTTTCTATGGGCTGCTGTTGTCATCACTAGTGAATTAAATATTTTCATTAATTTTTTTATTTTTGGTAATGTTTTTGAAATAAAATCAGTCATTTTCTAATGTCCGTAATTTTCTCAAGTATATGTGATATATTGTGATATATGTGTGAAAATATATGTGTTATATTTTTCTTAAATTTACTTCAAATGTTTTTATAATTTAATGTTTTACATGTGTGGTTTTGATAGGATATAAGTAGACTTTTAAAAAAATCTACTGTTTTATGTGTAGTTTCTAAACATAAAATTTATAGCTACTTGTGTTTATTTGTGAGATGCTATATTTCATTTTTAATATCTTTTAAAAGACTTTACACTTCTCTGATTATATTTCCTCATCTTTCTTTTGTGAGAATGGGGCAGAGCAATATTCATTTATGCATTCGCCTAGCTCAGTGAATCTGCAATTTTACATATGATAATATTGAAAGGGCAGAGGAAGCAGTAAGGTACACATTTGTCTCAGGTGAGTGGAGGAATTACTTTGAGTTCTGTCCTTTGTCCCATACCTGTGAAGATTAACTCTTAATTTACATTGCTGGGGTGAAATTCAACAGAACTGTTTTAGGGTAAAGATCTTGTTGCACACAAAGAAGACCCTAGTGAGAAAATTATGAGGGAGGTATTTAGATATTTTATTTTCATAGTTGTCTTATTTAGGAATAAAATGGGAGGCAGGTTTGCATGACACAGCTCCCAGCTTGGCTGTTCACTCTGACTTAGTCCCAAGCATGTGTGCTTGTGTTACAGATGTTTCAGGCCCACTATTAACTGGTTCCTGAGTTCTTGTCCCATGTCCAGGAAGAATTAGGTCCACAGTGAAATGGTGGGTGAGCAAAGCAGAGAAGAGCTTCAGTGAGTGACATAATAGCTCTCAGGAGACCCTAAGTGGGCAGCACTTTTCCACAGGTAGGTCATCCCACTGAGTGCCCAACATTTGAGAAGACCCGTGGGTAGCTCCATGGTAGTGATTTTGGGGCTCTGAGATTTATTTTCCTTTCACAGAAAGATAGCTATCTGAGTAGACAGAGGAATGCTACTCATGCCCTATCTTAAAACACTGCCTGTTTGCCTAACCCTGAATATTGAAGGTCCATAAACATTGTTTATGTACCTAAATCTGCATATCCATAGTCCATAAAAACATTTATATAGAGTTGGTTTTAATCACTAAGTCAATCAGTGCAGAAAAAAAAAAATGCCAGAAAGATTATATTTATTCTAAAACTTCCTGCTAATTGTGGACATAATATTTTTCCAAATGACATTATTAAACTTTTGCTTATGCACACAAATCAACATGTGTGTTTTTTCTTATTTTTTCCTGATCTCAGGTATAATAAAAATCACAAATCCAATCAATTTCTCCATTTAGTATAATCAATTCATGTTTGATAAGGTCATTTGGATGGCATACTTAGGTTACTAAGGTACATTTTTAATCTTTTTGTCATTCTAAAAATTTTGCCTTTATATATCAATTCATGTTTACCTATTAGAATTGCTTGCTAAAAGCTTGAGCTTATGACCATCCTTTAAAATTTGAGTAATTTTTTTGTACCTATAAACTGGAATTCAAATCCACAATTTGTCATCTCAAACTACATTCTCCTGTTTCAAGTTAGCTTTCTTCTGTAGCTTTCTGCTCTCAACTTTCTCTGTGGTCCATACCCATTGGAAAGATTTCCAAATATCTTGTCTAGTTCTTTTATATTTCTTCTAATTGCTATGAAATCCTTTTTTTGGGGGGAAACATTGTATAAATCCTACCAAACATTTCATCTCACATCATAAGTCAACAGCATTGCTAAAGCTTTTCTTAGTTATTCCATAGGAAACTTACTGGGTTTTTTCTCTGGAATTTTAAACACCCTGTACTAAATATATATAATTTATCAAAATGGTTCTTATGGGTCTTGAAATGTATTTTTATTATTAAATCTTTGGCTAGTCAATGTGAGCAACTAATGTGAAACAGTATTCCCCTAAACCATCTGTAACCTTGAGCTTCTTATGTACTGGATGTAAATTTGTTTATGTGTGCATGTTTCAGTATGTAAAACATTAACTCTAAAACTTATTATTTAATTTTTCTTGACACCAATCTAGGTAACAAAATTATCTCTATTTTATGTATTTTAATTCCAAGTTCTAGACAGTTCCTAAAATTTTTCATTGACATATTGTATTTCTGTTTGATTTCCTCCACAAATATTCAACTCACAAAAAGCTGATAATCTTTAATACTTAAAAATTAACTTTTAACTTGTGTGTTTAAATTGTCATTTTAACTCTGCTCCGTAAACACTCAAAGCCTCTAGAGCAGTGTGTGCGGGAGCTGCCATCATGGTGTCTGAGAAGTGGGTTTTCACAATTCTGCTACCTCAGCTCTGCTGTGCTGGCTGTGGATTCTGTGAGCAGGTACTGGGGCAGCACTGTAACATGAGCCATAGGCTTAATATCAAGAATATTTTGGAAGAACTCACAGAGAGGGGCTGCCAGGTGACTGTTGACTCACACATACAGGCTTTTTTGTTGTCTACAGGAAGCCTTCTGCATTGAACTTCGAGGTGGTCCAAGCGCCACATGACAAAGTGAATTTTGAGAATGTACACAATGAATTTCTGGACCTAGTCTTGAATGTCTTGTGAAGCTTGACCTCCTGGCAGTCAGCAAAAGAACTGAATAATTTTTTTGAATCTAGAGAAATTTGTAAAAGTCTGTGTGAGAGTTTTGTCTACAATCAGACACTCATGACGACACGACAGGAACCCAGCTAAATTGTAATGCTTATAGACTCTGCCATTCCCTGTGGGGAGCTGATTGCTGAGTTTCTTGCAGTTCCTTTTGTGCTCAAATTTAGAGCTTCTATAGGTGGCAATCTTGAGTGAAGCTCTGGGAAGCTTCCACCTCCACCTTCCTTTGTATCTGTGCCTATGACAGGACAAACAGACATAAAGACCTTTCTGGAAAGAGTAAAAAATACAGTGCTGTCCATCTTCTTTAACTTGTGGCTCCAAGATTATTACTTTCAGATTTTAGAACAGTTTTACAAGAAATAATTAAGTAAGAAACTCTTTATTTTTAGCTTAAGCATCACAAAATAGAATAAAAAATGTCATATTTAGCATATCACATATATGTTTAGTATAGTAAGGTTTTATTTTAGAACATGTTGTAGCTCTTCTTGCTAAGGTGAGTATAATGTTTGTTTTAAGAGTTGAACAGCCAACTTTTCTGATACCAATAATAAACTGAAATATTCAGCATTAATACAGAGATTTAACTTGGTTGTTTCTTTAATTAGTCTACTGAGTACACCACAGAGCATTGAGAATTACTGATTGTTACTCTCAATTTTACTCCATTTCTATTAAAATAAGATGGTCACCATTCTTATATCTGTCATAAATTTTGGAAGAATTTTCAGATAATCCTTTCTTGATACTTTTATTATTGCTGGCTATATTGAAATATTTTCCCAGGATGCTTTATACTTCTTGGGGGACTGCTAAACAAAAACTTTAGAAAATATTAGAAAACTCTAAAAGACTTTGGTTCTATAGGAGCAAAATATAGTAGAATATTTACTTCACTGATGTACACATTTTTCTTCTTTATAATTATTTTCCATTTCAGGTGAAAATGATTTTGGTTTTCCCCACAGAACACATACATAACGGGAGAAAATTTTTGAAATCTATCCATCTGACAAAGTTCTAATAGTCACAATCTATAAGGAATTTAAAGCAATTATGAAGAAAAAACAAACAACTCCATTAGAAATTGGGCAAAGGACATGAACAGATATTTCTGTAATGAAGACATACAGCTAACAAAAATACGTTAAAAAGAAAGCCTTTGGGAGCCCAAGGCACCACTGCTCCTGCTCCTAACCTGAGGTCAGGAGTTCGAAATCAGCCTGGCCAACATGGTGAAACCCCATCTCTACTAAAAATACAAAAAATTGCCAGGCATGGTGGTGGGTACCTGTACTCCCAGCTACTCAGGGAGGCTGAGACACGAGAATCCCCTGAACCTAAGATGTGGGGGTTGCAGTGAGCCGAGATCACCCCACTGCACTCCAGCCTCGGTGACAGAACAAGACCCAATCTTAAATAAATACATAAATAAATAAGTAAATATGAACTGTCCACATCATTGACCATTAGGGAAATGCAAATCAAAACTACAATGAGACACCATCTCACACCAGTCAGAATGGCAATTATTAAAAAGTCAAAAAAACAGGAGTTGCTGGCAAGGGTGCAGAGAAAAAGGAACACTTCTACACTGCTGGTGGGAATGTAAATTTGTTCAACTCTTGTGGAAGACAGTAAGGCAATTCCTCAAAGACATGAAACCAGAAATACCACTTGACTCAGTATTTCCATTACTGGGTATATACTCAAAGGGATGCATATGATTTTATTACAAAGATACATGCCCATGTATGTTCACTGCAGTACTATTCATAATGGCGAAACATGGATGTTCATCAATGGTAGACTGCATAAAGAAAATATAGTACATACACACCATGGAATACTGTGAAGCCATAAACAGGAACAAGATCATGTCATTTTCAGGGATATGGATGCAGCTGGAAGCCCTTACCCTCAGCAAACTAATGTTGGAACAGAAAACCAAACACCACATGTTCTCGCTTATGAATGGGAGTTGAACGATGAGAAGACATATACATATGGCGAGGAACAACACACACTGGGACCTGAAGGAGAAGCAGGGGGAGAGAGAGCATCAGAAAAAAAAATAGCTAATGAATTGTGGGCTCAATACCTAGGTGATAGGTTGATATGTGCAGCAAATCATCATGGCACATGTTTACCTATGTAACAAACCTGCACATAATGCACTTGTACCCCATGTTTTAAATTATCTCCAGTAATAATAGTGGTTTATTTGTTTGGTTCTTTTGTTTTTAATTTTTAAAATTCTTTCTATTTTCTTCTTTATTAGTCTAGCTAGTGGTGTATCTATTTTATTAGGTTTTTCAAAAAACGAGCTCCTGAATTCATTGAAGTTTGACGTGTGTTTTGATATCTGTATCTCCCTCAATCAGTTCTAATCTTAGTTATTTATTGTTTTTTGTGAGCTTTGGGGTTTGTTTGCTTTTGGTTCTCCAGTTCTTTTAGTTGAGATGTTAGATGATGAACTTGAGATTTTTCTGGCTTTCTGGTGTGGGCATTTAGTGCTATAAATTTCCCTCTACACACTGCTTTAGCTGTGTTCCAGATTCCGGTGCATTATCCCTTTGTTCTCATTAAAGAACTTACTAATTTCTGCCTTAATTTTATTGTTTACCAAAAAGTCATTCAGGAGCAGGTTCTTCAGTTTCCATATGTTGATGTGGCTTTTAGTGAATTTCCTAATATTTAGTTTTAATTTGTGTGTGCTGTGATCTAAGAGACTGTTTGTCATGAATTCAGTTTCTGTGTTTGCTGAGGATTGTTTTACTTCTGATTATGGATCAATTTTAGAGAAAGTGCCATGTGGTGATAAGAATGTATATTCTGTTAAATTTGGTAAAGAGCTCTGCGGATATCTATCAGGTTCACTTGATCCAAAGCTAAGTTAAGGCCCTTAATACATTTGTTAATTTTCTGTCCCAATGATCTTCTAATACTGTCAGTAGGGTGTTAAAGTGTCCTACTATTATCGTGTGGGAATCTGAGACTCTCTGTAGGTCTCTAAACACTTGCGTTATTAATCCGCGTGCTCCTGTGTTGGATGCATATGTATTTAGGATAGATAGATCTTCTTGTTGAATTGAACCCTTCCCCATTAAGTAATGCCTTTCTTTTTCCTTAACGATCTTTGTTGGTGTAAACTAGAATTGTAACCCTTGCTTTTTTTCTGTTTTTCGTTTGTTTCTAGATTTTCTTCCATCCCTTTGCTTTAAGCTTATATGTGGCTTTGCATGTGAGATGTGTCTGTGGGTTTGGTTCAACATATGCAAATCAATAAATGTGATTCATCACATAAACAGAAATTAAGACAAAACCACATGTTTAACTGAATAAATCCAGAAAAGACCTTCACTAAATTTCAACACTTATTCATGTTAAAAACTTTCAATAAAACAAGTATTGAGGGAACCTTTCTCAAAATAAGAAGAGACATATATGACAAACCCACAGCCAACATCATACTGAATGGGTGAAAACTGGAAGTCTTTCCATTGAAAACCAGCACAAGACAAGGATGCCCTCTCTCACCATTCCTATACAACATAGTATTGGCAGTTCTGGCCATGGCAATCAGAGGATAGAAAGAAATAAATGGTATTCCAATAGGAAGAGGGGAAGTCATATGTTTACACATGACATAATTCTATATCTATAAAACCCCATCATCGCAGCCCCAAAACTTCTTAAGCTGATGAGTAAATTCAGCAGTCTCAGGATATGAAATCAATGTGCAAAAATCGCTGGCATTCTTATACATCAACAGCAGGGAAGCAGAGAGTCACATTATTAATGAACTCCCATTCACAATTGCCACAAAAAAGAATAAAATACCTAGCAATATAGTTAACTAGGAGAGCAAAGGAACTCTTCAAGGAGAACTACAAACCACTGCTTCAAATAAATCAGAGAGGAAACAAACAAATAGAAAAACATTCCATGCTCATGGATAGGAAGAATCAGTATTTTGGAAAAGGCCATATTGCCCAAAGTAATTTAGAGATTCAATGCTATTTGCATTAAACTGTCATTTGTACTGTACACAGAACTAGAAAAAAACCTATTTTGAAATTTATATGAAAAGGAAAAAGAGACCAAAGCAATCTTAAGCCCAAAGAGCAAAGCTGGAGGCATCACACTACCTGACTTCAAACTATACTACAAGGCTACAGTAACCAACACAGCATTGTACTGGTACAAGAACAGACACATAGACCAATAGAACAGAATAGAGAAGTCAGAAATAAGACTACACACCTACAACCAACTGATCTTCAACAAACTTGACAAAATAAAATAACAAAGAAGGGACTCCCTATTTAATAAATGGTGTGGGGAGTGCTGGTTAGCCATAAGTAGAAAATTCAGACTGGACACCTTCTTTACATCATTTACAAAAATCAACTGAAGATGAATTAAAGATTTAAATATAAAACCCCAAATTGCAAAATCCCTAGAAGAAAATCTAGGGAATACCACTCAAGAAACAGGCACATGCAAAGATTTTATGGCCAAAACACCCAAAGCAATTGCAACAAAAGCAAAAACTGGCAAATGGAATCTAATTAAACTAAATATCTTTTGCACAGCAAAAGAAACTACCATCAGAGTGAACACACAACCTACAGAATGGGAGAAATTTTTTGCAACCTATCCCCCTGACAAAGGTCTAATATACAGATTCTACAAGGAACTTAAACAAATTTACAAGAAAAAATAAAACAACCCCAGTAAGAAGTGGGCAAAGAACATGAACAGACACTTTCAAAAGAAGATATATATAGGGCCAACAAACATGAAAAAAGATCAACTTCGCTAATCATTAAAGAAATACAAATTAAAACCACAATGAGACATCATTTCATACCAGTCCAAATGGCTACTATTCGAAATTCAAAACAAAACAAAAAACAAACCAACAAATAAACAAAAACAGATGCTGGTGAAGCTGCAGAGATAAAGAAATGGTTTTACACTGTTGAGCCAGCAATTTCCTTACTGGGTATATACATGTTAAGTAATAAAACAAATGTTAATGAATTTAAGATTGAATTCATATCAACTATGTTTTCTAGACATCTGGAATAAAACTCAAAGTCAATAGTGGAAACAAAAATAGAATAGTCAAACTTATTTAAAAAATTAACAACACACTGTGGAATAAGCAATACATAAAAGAGCAAGTGAAAAAGAAAATTAGATAAAAAATTTGAGACAAGTGAAAATAAAAATACAACCTACCAAAATGTACGGGATGCAGCAAAAGCACCCCTAAGAGGGAAGTTTATAGTAATCACGACTATATTAAAAAAGAATGTCCAAATTACCAGGCTAACATTACACATAAAAGAGCTAAGAAAGAACAAACTAAGCCCAACGTTCATAGAAAAAAAGAAACAAAATATATTTGAGCTGAAATACATGTAATTAAGAATGGAAAAAATGGAAAATAAATCAGCAAATCTAAGATATGAGTTTTTTTGAAAAGATAAATTGTCGAATAGCTAGACTAAAACTAAAAATAGAATAATCAAATAAAATAAAGAAATGAAAGTGGCATTGCAAGTAATGCCTCAGAATAGAAAAGATTATAAGAGCCTACTATGAACAATTATTAACCAACAAATTGGACAACTTAAAGAAATTTATAAATTCATAAGATCATAAAACCTACTAATATATTTTTAGAACCTAACAATAATGAATAAGGAGATCGAATTAGTAATCAAACTTCCCAATAAAGAAAAGCCAGCATCAGATGGCTTCACTATCAAACACTTGAAAAATAATTAATGCCTTTTCTTTACAATCCTTTCCAAAAATCTGAAAAGGAAAAGACACCTTCAAACTCATTTTATGAGGACAGCATTTTACTGATAACAAACCCAGACAAACACATGACAGAAATAGAAGAATAAGGAGAAGAAGAAGAAAAAAAAAAGTCCAATATTGTTAATAAACATAGATGAAAAATTCCTCAACAGAAAATTGGGAAGCTTAATTCCGCAGCATATTAAGAGGTTCATTCGTCATGACTAAACGAAATTTATCCCTAGAATGATGGATTGTTGAAATTACAAAAATCAACAAATGTGATACACAGTAACAGAATGATGAATGAAGACCACACCAACATCTCAGTAGATGCAGATAGAGCATTTGACACAGTTGAAAAATTGTTTATGAATAAAAGAGAAAAAAGTCTCTCAACGAAATAGAAATAGAAGTAAATTACCTTAAAATAAGAAATAACAGGCTGAGCGTGGTGGCTCACACCTGTAATCCCAGCCCTTTAGGAAGCCTAGGCGGGTGGATCACCTCAGTTCAGGAGTTCAAGACCAGCCTGGCCAAGATGGTGAAACCCCATCTCTACTAAAACACAAAAATTAGCTGGCGTGGTGGCATGCACTTGTAATACCAGCTACTCGGGAGGGTAAAGGAGGAGAATTGCTTGAACCTGGGAGGCAGAGGTTGCAGTGAGCCAACCTAGTCCATGCCACTGCACGCCAGCCTGGAAGACAGAGCAAGACTCGTTTCAAAAAAAATAAAAGACACGAAAGAACACTTATGAAAAGCTCACAGCTTATCATATTCAATGGTAAACAATAACAACAAAAACAAACTGAAATGTTCTTATCAGGACAAGGCAAGGACCCCACTCTTGCTACTTCTATTCCACATAGTACTGGAGTACCAACTGAAAACATTAGACAATAAAAATAAATAAAAGTCTATAACACAGAAAGGAAAATCACCTCTGTTTGAAGATAACATGATACTGTATGTGAAAAACCCTAAATACTCCCCAAAATACTCTTAAAACTAATAATTCAGTAAATTTGCAGAATATGAAATCAACATACAAAATTCAGTTATCTTTCTGTATACTAACAAAAAACAATTAGAAAAAGAAATTAAGAAAAAATATCCTATAGAGAAACAATACATGGAAATAAACAGGTAGGTGAAAGTGTTGTGTATCAAAAACTACAAAACATTGATGAATGCAATTAAAGAATACATTATTTTGGAAAGATATGTTCACTGAAAAACAATACTGTTTAAACATTCGTGCCATCTAAAGCAATTCATGGATTTAATATAATTCCTATTAAAGAACTATGACTTTTTTTTATAAAAGTAGACATTATTTTTAAATTCATAATGAGCCATGAATGCTCATTAAAGACTCATGAAGGAGCCAAAACAATGTTGAGGAGAAAGTCTAACAAAGCTGGAGGCATCACATTTTCTTATTTCAAAATATATTAAACGCTACAGTAATTAAAATAGTCTGTTTTTAGAGCCCAAAAATAAAGCCACAAATATATAATCAACTGATCTTCAACAAGGGTGCCAAGTACATTCAATGAAGAAAAGTCAGCCTCTTAAATAAATGGTACTATGAACACTGGATATCCACAAACAGAAAAATAAAATTTTATCCTTACTATTTACTACACAAAAAATCTACTCAAACTGGGTACAAGTCTTAATCATAGGACTTGAAACTATAGAATTCCCAGAAGAAAATATAAAGCAAAAGCTTCATAACATTGGTCTGGACAATATTTTTGAATATGACCTGAAAAGCACAGACAAGAAAGAAAATACAAGGAGTTGGAATTGTATGAAACAAACAAACAAAAATATTCTACACAGCAAAGAAAATAATCAATAGTGTATAAAGGTAATTATATGAAACAGGAGACATACTCTCAAGATATGTATCTGATAAGGGGTTAAAAACTAAAATATTTATGTAACTGTGAAAACTTAATAACAAGAAGCAAAAATATAAAATAAAATAAGATAAAGAAACTCTGATTACTAAATGAAAAAATAAATGGAAAAATACTTGAAAAAAACATTTCTCCAAAGAAGTTATACACATGGCCATCAGCTGTATGATGAAATGCTCAATATAATTAATCATCAGAAAAATCAGAACCATAATGATATGTCAATTCACAACTCTTAGGATGTATTTATTAGCACAGATGCACACAAGCAAACACACACACAACAATTGTTGGCTTGGATATGGAGAAATTGAAACTCTCATACACTGTAGGTGAGAATATAAAATATTGCAGACACTATGGAAACAATGTAGAGGTTCTTCAGAAATTAAAAACAGAACTTCCACATGGTGAACTCCACCTCTACTAAAAATATACAAATTAGCCAGGCAGTGGTGGCATGAGCCTGTAATCCCAGCTACTCAGGCGGCTGAGGCAGGAGAATCGCTTCAGCCTGGGAGACGGAGGTTGCGGTGAGCCGAGATCCTGGCACTGCATGGCAGTCTAGGAAACAGAGTGAGACTCTGTCTCAAATAATAATAATAATAATTAATTTATACACACACACACACACACACACACACACACACACATACATCTTCTGTATGACCTAACAATCCTGGCATATGTGACAACATAGAAAAACCTTTAGAAAATAATATGAAGTGAAATAACACAGAAGCAAACACTTCACACTTCCACTTCTGTAAGGCATCTAAAACAGTCAGATTCATAGAATCAGAGAGTAGCATGGTGGCTCCTAGAGACTAGGGAAATAGAGAAATTGGGAGTTGCTGTTCAATGGGTATAAAGTTTTAATGAAACAAGATGCATAAGTTCTAGAGATCTGCTGCAGAGTGTTGTGGCTCTAGTTAACAGTATTGTATTTTACACTTAAAAATGTGTTTTTTATTTTAAGTTCAGGGGTGCATGTACAAGTTTATATAGGTAAACTTATGTCATGGGGGTTTGCTGTGCAGAATATTTTATCACCCAGGTGTTAAGCCTAGTGCTCTGTAGTTATTTCTTCTGATCCTCTCCTTCCTCCCACTCTTCAGCTTCAAATAGACCCCAGTGTCTTTTGTTCCCCTCTATGTGTCCATGTGTTCTCATCATTTAGCTCCTACTTACAAATAAGGACCTGCAGTATTTAGTTGTCTGTTCCTGTGTTAGTTTGCTAAGAATAATGACATCCAGCTCCATCCATGTCCCTGCAAAGGACATAATCTCATTCTTTTTTTTCTGGCTGCATTGAATTCTATAGTGTATAGGTACTACATATTCTTTATCCAATCTATCACTGATGGGCATTTAGATTGATTCCATGTCTTTGCTATTGTGAACAATGCCGCAATGAACATATGTATGCATGTTTCTTTGTAATAGAATTGCTTACATTTCTTTGGCTATATACTTAGTAATGAGATTGCTGGGTCAAATGGTATTTCTGTATTTAGGCCTTTGAGGAATCACCATACTGTCTTCCATGATGACTGAATTAATTTATACTCCCCAAAGGATATAAGTGTTCCTTTTTCTCCCCAACCTCTCCAACATCTGTTTTTTTAATTTATTTTTTTATTTTTTAATAATAGTCATTCTAACTGGTGTGAGACGGTATCTCATTGTGGTATAAATTTGCATTTGTCTAATAATCAGTGATGCTCAGCTATTTTTTCAAATGACTGATGGATGCATGTATCTCTTCTTTTGAAAAGTGCCTGTTTATATCCTTTGACCACTTTTTCATTTTTTTCCTTGTAAATTTGTTTAAGTATCTTATAGGTGATGAATGTTAGACTTTAGCCAGATGCATAGCTTGCCAAAAAATTTTCTTCCACTCTGTAGGTTGTTTAATCTGTTGATATTTTCTTTTGCTGTGCAAAGGTTCTTTAGTTTAGTTAGATGTCATCTGTCAATTTTTGCTTTTATTGTAATTACATTTGGCGTTTCATTGTGAAATATTTGCCCATGTCTATGTTCTGAATGCTGTTGCAGAGTCTATCTTCCAGGGTTTTGATAGTTTTGGGTTTTGCACTTAAGTCTTTAATGCATCTTGATTTTTGTATATGATGTAAGGACGGGATCCAGTTCTAGTCTTCTGCATATGGCTTTGTACAGTATGGCCATCTTAAAAAGATTGACTTCCTATTCATAAGCATGGAATGTTTTTCCATTTGTTTGTGTCATCTCTAATTTCTTTGGGCAGTAGTTGTTTTTTGTTTGTTTGTTTTTTTGCTTTTGGAGATCTTTCACCTATTTGTATTCCTTTGTATTTCATTCTTTTTATGGCAATTGTGAATAAGAGTTTGTTTCTGATTTGGATCTTGGCTTGGCTCTTGCTGGTGTATAGAAACGCGACTGATTTCTGCCCATTGAATTTTCATCCTGAGACTTTGCTCAAATTGTCACCTTAAGAAGCTTTTGCCCCGAGGCGCTGGAGTTTTCTAGATATAGGATTATGTCATCTGCAAATAAAGATAATTTTATTTCCTCTCTTCCCATTTGAATGCACTTTATTTCTTTCTCCTGCCTGATAGCCCTGACCAGAACTTCCAATACTATGTTGACTAGGAGTGATAAGAGGGCATCCTTGTCTTGTATAGGTTTTCAAGGGAAATCTTTCCAGCTTTTGCCCATTCAGTAAGATGTTGACTGTGGGTTTGTCATAGATGTCTCTTATTTTGAAGTGTGTTCCTTCAATACCTAGTTCATTGAGAGTTTTAACAAAAATTAATGCTGAATTTTATCAAAGGCCTCTTCTGCATCTATTGAGATAATCATGTAGTTTTTGTATTTAGTTCTGTTTATATGAAGAGTCACATTTATTTATTTCCATAGGCTGAGCCAACCTTGCATCCTGGGGATAATGCCTACTTGATCAAGGTGGATAAGCTTTTTGATATGCTGCTGCGTTCAGTTTGTCAGTGTGTTGTTGAGGATATTTGCTTTGAGGTTTACCGAGGACATTGGCTTAAAGTTTTCATTTTTTGTTATATCTCTGACAGGTTTTGGTGTTAGGATGATGCCGGCCTCATAAAATGACTTGGGGAGGAGTCCCTTTTCCACAATTCTTTGAAATAGGTTCAGTAGAAATAATACCAGGTCTTCTTTTTTATGTCAGGCACAATTTAGCTGTGAATCTATCTGGTCCCAGGATTTGTTTGGGTAGTAGGCTATTTATTACTGCCTCCATTTTAGAACTTGTTATGGGTCTGTTCAGCAATTCAATTTCTTCTGGGTTTAGTCTTGGGAGGGTGTAAAATTCCAAGAATCATTTCTTCTACAGTTTGTAGTTCTTGTGCATACAGGTGTTCATAATATTCTCTGATGGTTGTTTTTATTTATGTCAAGTCTGTGGTAATCTCCTCCTTGTCATTTCTGATTGTGTTTATTTGAATCTTCTCTCTCTTTTTTATTTATTATTCCAGCTAGGAGTCTATTTTATTTTTTTCAAAAAAAAAAAAAAAAACTCAGATTCTTGATTCATTGTTCTTTTGAATGTTTTTATTGTGTCTGTATCTCTTTCAGTTCACCTCTGATTTTCATTATTTCTTGTCTTCTGCTAGCTTTGGAATTGTTTTTGCTCTTGGCTCTCTTGTTCTATTGTTGTTATAATAATAATAATTATTAATTATTATAAGATATGTGATTGGCAA
>NW_012108842.1:165716-166902 GCF_000951045.1 Mandrillus leucophaeus
GGCTCACTGCAAGCTCTGCCTCCTCGGGTTCATGGCATTCTCCTGCCTCAGCCTCCCGAGTAGCTGGGACTACAGGCACCAGACACCACGCCCAGCTAATTTGTTGTATTTTTAGTAGGGACGGGGTTTATCCACGTTAGCCAGGCTGTTCTGGATCTCTGGACCTCATGATCTGCCCGCCTTGGCCTCACAAAGTGCTGGGATTACAGGCATTAACCACCGCGCCCAGCCCTCTTGTTTTTTTTAGTTATGATTTTCAGGTTGCTAACTTGAGATTTTTCTAGCTTTCTGAAGTGGGCATTTAGTCCTATACATTTTCCTCTTAACACTACCTGAATTTATCCCAGAGATTTTGGTATGTTGTATCTTTTCTCATTAGTCTGAAGGATCTTCTTGAGTTCTGTCTTAATTTCATTATTTGCCCAAAAGTCATTCAGGAGCAGTCATTATTTGCCCAAAAGTCATTCAATGTAATTGTATGGTTTTGAGTAAATTTCTTAGTCTTGATTTCTAATTTGATTGGACTGTAGTCCAAGAGATTATTTGTTACACTTTCAATTCTTTTGTGTTTGCTAAAGAGGGTTTCACTTCTGATTATGTAATCAATTAAAGAGAAAGTGTCCTGTGGCAGTGAGAAAAATGTATATTATTCTGTTTGTGGTGGAGAGTTCTGTAGATAGCTATCAGGTTTATTTGATGTAGTGCTGAGTCCATTTCCTAAATAATTGCTAATTTTCTGTCTTGATGATAGGTTTAATATTATCATTGGGGTATTAAAGTGTCCCACTATTATTGTGTGGGAGTCTAAGTCTCTTTGCAGGTCTCTAAGAACTTGCTTTATGAATCTGGATGCTCCTGTGTTGGGTGCATTTATATTTAGGATAAATAGATCTTCTTGTTGAATTAAACTCTTTACCATTATGCAGTGTTCTTCTCTGTCTTTTTTATTTTTTGTTTAAATTTTGTTTTGTCAGAAAGTAAGATTGAAACATGTTTTTTTCTGTTTTCTATCTGTTCGGTAGATTTTTCTCCATTCATTTATTTTGGGCCTATGTATGCCGTTGCAGGTGAGATTGGTTTCTTTTTTTTTTTTTTTTTTTAAATTATACTTTAAGTTCTAGGGTACATGTGCATAACATGCAGGTTTGTTACATATGTATACTTGTGCCATGTTGCTGTGCTGCAC
>NW_012108842.1:166982-168897 GCF_000951045.1 Mandrillus leucophaeus
TTGCTAAGAATGATGGTTTCCAGCTGCATCCATGTCCCTACAAAGGACACAAACTCATCCTTTTTTATGGCTGCATAGTATTCCATGGGGTATATATGCCACATTTTCTTAATCCAGTCTGTCACTGATGGACATTTGGGTTGATTCCAAGTCTTTGCTATAAATACAACATGCCAATGGGTCTCGGTTCTTTAACCAGCTTATGCCTCTGTATTTTTTGACTAAGGCATTTAGCCCATATGCATTTAAGGTTAATATTGATATGTGTGGATTTGATCCTGCCATCATGATGTTAGCTAGTTATTTTGCAGACTTGTCTATGTGGTTGATTTATAGTGTCATTGGTATGTATACTTCAGTGTGCTCTTGTAATGGCTGGAATTTTTTTCTTTTCCTTACATATTTAGTGTTTCCTTAAGAAGCTTTTGTAAGGCAAGTGTGGTGGTAACAAATTTCCTCAGCCTTTGCTTGTCTAAAAAATATCTTATTTTTCCTTTTTGTATAAAGCTCAGTTTGGCCATATGCTAAATATTGGCCCCCAATCTCTTCTGGTTTATAGGGTTTCAGCAGAGAGGTACACTGTTAGTTTTATGGGCTTCCCTTTGTAGGTGACCTGGTCTTTCTCACTATCTTTCTGTAACGTTTGTTTATTTTATTTTTTTTTCGTTTCTACCAAGAAGAACCTGATAATCATGTGTCTTGATGATAATCTTCTCATGGAGTACCTTCCTGGGGTTCTCTGTATTATCCAAATTTGAATGTTGGCCTCTCTAGCTAGGTAGGGGAAGTTCTCAGAGTTGATACTTGAAATATGGTTTCCAAGTTGATTCCATTGTCCCCATATCTTTCAGGTACTCCAGTTAGTTGTAGATGCAGTCTCTTTACAAAATCTCGTATTTTTTGGAGGTTTCGTTCATTCATTTTCATTCTTTCTTTTTCTATTTTTGTCGGCCTGTCTTAATTCAGACAGGCATTCTTCAAACTCTGAGATTCTTTTCTTTCCTTGATCTATTCTGCTATTAATACTTGTGATTTCATTATGAAATTCATGTGGTATAATTTCCAGCTCTATTAGATTGTTTACTTTCCTCTTTATACTGGTTACTATGTAAAGTAGAGTTCTTTATACTATATTTTGCTCCTATCATAATTTATTATTATTTTTAGCTTTCTTGCTTTTGGGTTATAATGAACTTGTTTAGCTTAATGAACTTCATTTCTGTCCACATTCTGAATTTTACTTCTGTCATGTCAGACATCTTAGCCTCAGCCTGGTTCTGAACCCTTGCTGGAGAGGTGAAGTGGTCATTTGGATGAGAGAAGGCACTGTGACTTTTTGAGTTTTCAGTATTCTTACAATAATTTTTTTATCTTTTTGGGCCTATGTATCTTAAATTTTTGAGGTTGTTGACCTTTGCTTGTGTTTTTCTTTATCTTATTTAATTACCTTGAGGGTTCATGGTGATATAAGGTGAATTCAGCCAACTGACTTTGTTTCTGGAAGAGTTTGGGGGGCCAACTTACTGTTCCCAAGTCCTGTACCACGTGCTTTAACTCCAGTGGACTTCTATTGGATCCCAACTTTGTTCTCTGGCTCCTCAAGGTTTTGAGTCTTCTGAGCTGAGGTGATTGAGGTGCAGCAGCTGCAGCAGAGTGCTAGTGAATGCAGAGGTGTCTGCCTCACTATGGTTGCTCATCACGAAGGCTGAAGGGAGGCAACTGGAGGGGGATTGGAAAGCCCCTGCTGGAGACTGTGTGCTGTTACCATGGAGATGGTGTTGGATGAGGGTGGGTTGCTGGGCAGCATAGTTCTGGGTCTCTTCTCTGTGCCCCACCAGCAAAAGTGATCACTCAGGGTGTGGGAGGATTTCCTGTTCTCTGTGCAGCTTTAGCACAAGGTTGGGGGACTGGCAGG
>NW_012108842.1:169687-171306 GCF_000951045.1 Mandrillus leucophaeus
GTGCCCCTGGAGGCTCTATCCAGGGAGTTTCCAAGTTGTTACTAGATCAATAGTTCTGGCAGGGGGTGGCTAGAGGGCCAGGTTTGGGAGATCTGCCTGGTGAGAAGATATGGGAACAGGTACCCACATGACAATCTGGCCACTTTTCTGTAGGGCTGCTGCAGTATGCTGGGGGCCCACTCCAGTCTCTAGTTACCTCAGATTTTCCAGTAACTGAAGGTATCACCAGTTAAGTCTGAGAAACAACAAACATGGCAGCCTGCTCTTTTTTCTAATAGCTCTGTACCAGTGAGGTACAGACCTGTTGCTGGCCCAAACACATCTCTAGAAAGTGTCTGGAGACCTCAGTTGGGAGTTCTAACACAGTCAGAAGGAACGGGATCAGAGTCCTGCTTCAAAAAGTGATATGACCACATTTTCATAGAGCAGATGTACTGTGCTGCGGGTACACATCCAGCCTCTGGAACCTCCAGAGCTCAAAGGCAGCAATGGTTAGGTTGTCCAAACAGCAAAGATGGCAGCCTGCCCCTTCCCCTGGAAGCTCTGTACTAGGGAGACCTGAAAACTCTGTCAGCTGAGGAACACCAGTGGCAGTACCCAAAAATCCCAGTTGAGAGACTCCACCCAGTGCTGAGGAAAAGGATCAGGGACCCACTTTAAAAAGCAGTCTGGTCACATATTTTTGTAGGACTGCTTTGCTGTGCTGGGCCATCACTTTCACCCTAGTCATCTTGGATTCTTCAAAACCTCCAAGCTGGAATTGTTAAGTCGCCCAAACAGCAAAGAAGGCAGCCCACAACTCCTGGGTGCTCCCTCCCAGGGTGTTTTCAAATCTCTATTGGTGGGAGAGCACTGGGTAGGGTGGCTAGAAGCCCCTGTTTGGAGGTCCCACCCAATGGGGAGGAACAGGATCTGGGACCTGCTTAAAGAAGCAGTCTGACCAAGTTTAGGTAGAACAGATTTGCAACAGCTGAGGATTTCCTTCCATCCCTCTAGTCCATTTGGACTCTCGAAAGCTAAAAATGCAGTACAGCTAAGTTGCCCAAAAAGCAAAATTGGCAACCCGCCTTGCTCACTTCCCCTCCGCACCCAACTCCAGCTTCATCTCGGGTAGGCACAACACTGCTACCATGCTTGTCTGGCATTCCAAGTCAGTGGATCTTATTCTGTGATGTGCTGTGAAGGTGGTGCCTGCAGACTGTCACCGCTTGGCCTGCCGAATTAAGCCTCTTTGCTAGGAGTATATATTCATTCCTAACCTCCCACTTTGCCAGAGCTACAGCTAGTTTTGCCAGGAAACCCAGAAAGCTGGGGTATCTAAAACTCCCAGATCTCTACACATGCCTGAGCTGCTGCTCTGCCTAGACTCCATGTAGCTCTGTGCGTCACATTTAAGGCTCTGGTGGAGTGGTTTCATGAGGGGATTTCCTGATCCAAGGGTTGCAGAGATCTGTGGGAGAAGAATGTTACCTGGGGTTGCACATTCATTCTTCACTTCTCTGGGTCAGGGAGGCTCATTTGTCTCTGCATTGCTCCTGGGTGGGCCATCATCCTGATTCCTTCCTTCCTTCCTTCCTTCCTTCCTTCCTTCCTTCCTTCCTTCCTTCCTTCCTTCCTTC
>NW_012108842.1:174006-175151 GCF_000951045.1 Mandrillus leucophaeus
GGATTGGAAAGCCCCTGCTGGAGACTGTGTGCTGTTACCATGGAGATGGTGTTGGATGAGGGTGGGTTGCTGGGCAGCATAGTTCTGGGTCTCTTCTCTGTGCCCCACCAGCAAAAGTGATCACTCAGGGTGTGGGAGGATTTCCTGTTCTCTGTGCAGCTTTAGCACAAGGTTGGGGGACTGGCAGGGGCAGGGCTTTCTGATTCTGTGCCCGCCAAGGCTATGTCTGCAAAGGCTGTCGGCAGGGAGGAGCGGTGCGGTGGGAGATTGTACTGCACTCCTGTGTGCTGCTGGGGCAAGCAAAGCAAAACCCACTCATGCAGACTTGCACCAGAACAGCGATGTGGGGAGTTACTGTGGGCTAAAAGGAAGCCGCAGTATTGAGAGAGAACATGTAGACTGGTGCATGGCTATGGGGGCCATCTCACTGGAGCTCCCCAGTCAGGCACAGTCCTCTGTTGCAGAAGCTATGATGTGTGATCCCAGGGCACCAAAGACTACCGTGTAAGTAGTCATGGCCAGGCTGGGGCCCTGGAAGAGGGCGGAAGTCCAAGGAGTGCTCCAGTCAGACCAGCCTCATCTGATGTGCAGAATTGCCCTGCAAAGACCAGGTCTGACAATTCCCCTAGGGCTAATGTGAGCAAATTGAGCCTAGAGAGATTGCCGTTGATGGCTTTCCTACAGATGCTTCTACACCAACCGCTCTGGGCTCCACACCAACCCCTCCGGGCTCCACATCAGCTGACTTACTGTTCCACCACTTTGCTTGTCTCCTGAAGGAGCCATACCAGAGAGATGCTGGTCAGCAATCACTCATTGCAATAATCCCAGGATGGAGAGGCTGTTCAGGGGGTCTAAGCCAGGGGCTCCCCATTTGGTGACTAGCAGTGTGATGTGTAGAATCCATGGGAGATAAACTGGCCTCCTTTTCTTGAATCAACTGGAGATTGTTGGAGTTGTGGATATGGCATTTAGGGTCTTTGCTCCTTTGGTAGTCTGAGGGTAGCAAGCTAAGTTCGACTGCAGAGGCTGCGGCAGAGAGGCTTTCATGTGCCCCTGGAGGCTCTATCCAGGGAGTTTCCAAGTTGTTACTAGATCAATAGTTCTGGCAGGGGGTGGCTAGAGGGCCAGGTTTGGGAGATCTG
>NW_012108842.1:176691-182779 GCF_000951045.1 Mandrillus leucophaeus
TTCCTTCCTTCCTTCCTTCCTTCCTTCCTTCCTTCCTTCTTTCCTTCTTTCCTTCCTTCCTTCCTTCCTCCCTCCCTCCCTCCTTTCTTTCTTCTTTCTTTCTTTCTCTCTCTCTCTTTCTTTCTTTCTTTCTTTCTTTCTTTCTTTCTTTCTTTCTTTCTTTCTTTCTTTCTTTCTTTCTTTCTTTCATTTTTCTTTCTTTTCTTTTTCTTTCTTTTCTTTCTTTCTTCTTTCTTAGTTCAGATGTCATTTATTCATAATTTATTTTTGTTGCTCTTCATTGTATTTATTTTACTTTAAGTTCCAGGATACATGTCCAGGATGTGCAGATTTGTTACATAGGTAAATATTTGTCATGGTGGTTTGCTGCAGCTATCAGGTTGTCACTGAGATATTAAGCCCAGAATGCATGAGCTGTTTATCCTGATGCCCTCCCTTCCCTAGCCCAACAGGCCCCATTGTGTTTTCTTCCCCTCCATGTGTCCATGTGTTCTCGTTGTTCGGTTCCCACTTATAAGTGAAAACATGTGGTGTTTGGTTTTCTGTTTCTGCATTAGTTTGCTGAGGTAATGGCTTCTAGCTGCATCCATGTCCCTGCAAACAGCATGATCTTATTCCTGTTTATGTCTTCATAGTATTCCACAGTGTATATGTACCACATTTTCCTTATCCAGTCTATCATTGATGGGCTTTTTGGTTGATTCTATCTCTTTACTATTGTGAATAGTGCAGCAATGAACATATGTGTGCATGTATCTTTAAAATATAATAATTTATATTCTTTGGGTATATACTCAGTAATGAGATTGTATCAATATTAACCTTAAGTGTAAATGGGCTAAATGCCACAATTAAAAAATATAGAATGGCAAGCTGAATGAAGAGTCAGGACCCATCAAAACACTGTATGCAAGAGACCCATCTCATGTGCAAAGACACACATAGGCTCAAAATAAATGGATGGAGGAAAATTTATCAAACAAACAGAAAGCAGAAAAAAGCATGTCTTGCTATCCTAGTTTCTGACAAAACAGACTTTAAACCAAAAGATCAGGAAAGATAAAGAAGGCCATTACATAAGCATAAAGGGTTCAATTAAACAAGAAGAGCTAACTATCCTAAATATATATGCACCCAATACAGAAAACACCCAGACTTATAAAAGCAAGTTCTTAAAGACTTACAAAGAGAATTAGACTCCCATGCAATAATAGTGGGGTATTTTAACACCCCACTGTCAATATTAGACAGATCATTGAAGCAGAAAATTCAGAAAATTAACAACAATGTTCAGGACTTGAACTCAGCTCTGGATTAAGTGGACTTGACAGATATCTACATAATTCTCCACCCAGAAAACCAAGGAATATACATTATTCTCGGCACAACATGGCAGTTGCTCTAAAATCAATCACAGAATTGGAAGTAAAACACTCCTGAGAAAATGCAAAAGAACTGAAATTATGCTAAGCAGTGTCTCAGACCACAGCACAATCAAATCAGAACTCAAGATTAAGAATCTCACTTAAAACCCCACAACTACAGGGAAATTGAACAACCTGCTCTTGAATGATTCTTGGGTAAGTAATGAAATTAAGACAGAAATCAAGAAATTGTCTCAAACCAATGAGAACAAATAGACAATGTAGCAGAATCTCTGGGATGCAGCTAAAATATCGTTAAGAGGGAAATTTAAAGGACTAAATCCCCACATCAAAGAGCTCGAAAGTCCTCAAATTGATGCAAGCATCACGACTAAAATATCTGGAGAACCAAGTACAAACAAACTCCAAAGCTAGCAGAAGACAAGAAATAACCAAGATCAGAGTGGTGCTGAAGGAGATAGAGACATAAAAAATTACTCGAAAAATTACTCAAAAATCAACAAATCCAGGAGCTGTTTCTTGAAAAAGTGAAATAAAGTAGACAGCTGTCTAGACTAATAAAAAAGGAAAAGAGAGAAGAATCAAATAGACACAATAAAAATGATAAAGGAGATATCACCACTGACTCCATAGAAATACCAACCATCATCAGATAATACTATAAAGACCTCTATGCAAATAAATTAGAAAATCTAGAAGAAGTGGATAAATTCCTTTACACATGCACCCTCCCAAGGATGAACTGAGAATAAGATGAGACCAATAACAATTCTGAAATGGAGGCAGTAATAAATACCCTACAAACCAACCAGAAAAAAAAAAAAAAGCCCAGGATCAGATGGATTCACAGCTGCCTTGTATTTCTCCATTCTCTGTGGATCAGTTGCTTCCTTGATTAGTCCCAGTGTAAGTACCTGGATGTTTCAACTGAAGGTGCTGTATTTACTCGCTCCATCTGTTTCTCTCCATGACAGGCATGCATATGAGCTGCTTCTAGTTGGCCATCTTGGCCTCTCCCCACTTGTAATAAGTTTCAAGAGTGTATCTCATATTAAGTGATTTTGCTAATACAAAATATGCTTCTGAGATGTTGCAGATTTGGTTCCAGACTACTACAATAAAACAAAACATGCAATACAGTGAGTCACACCATTTGCTTTAGTTTCTCTGGCACAGAAAACTTATGTTTACACAATGCTGCAGTCCATTAATTCTGCAGTAGTATTAAGATTCAAAAAAAGTACATGCCTTAATTAAAAACACTTCATTGCTAGAAAGTGGTAACACTCATCTGAGCCTTCAGTGAGTTGTAAATTTTTTGCTGGTGGAGAGTCTTTCTTGCATCAATGTTGATGGCTGCTAACTCATCAGAGTAGTGGCTGCTAGTAGTTGGCATGGCTGTGGCACTTTCTTAAAAGTAAGAAAACAACAGCAGGTGCCACATCCACTAACCCTTCTTTTTCACAAAATATTTCTGTTTAATATGCGTTGTTGTTTGATAGCAATTTTCCCATGGTGGTTCTTCTTTCAAAATTGAAATCAAACATCTGAAAGTGTAATGCTGCTTTATTAACTAAGTTTAAGTCATATTCTAAATTCATTGTTATCATTTCAACAATGTTTACATATTCTTCACCAGTAGTAGATCCATATCAAGAAACAACTTTCTTTGCTCTTCCATAGGAAGCAACTCCTCATGTATTTGTTTTATCACAGGATTGCAGCAATGTAGTTACATCTTCAAGTTGAGTTATCTTTCTATTTCCACCATATTTGCCATTATTTCCTCCACTGGATTCTTTGTTATAGGGCCAACAGGTTCACATGCCCACTCTGCAATAATAGACCAATTACACTGAGACATTATGTCTTGCAGCAAAGAAAGAGTTTAATAATTACAGGGCACTGAGCAGGAAGATAGGTGGAGACCCTAAAACTCATCTCCCTAAGGAGTTCTGGGCTGGATTTTTTAAGGGGATAATGGAGAGTGATGGACTGAAAAGTTGGGGTCACAGATTAGTCAGGATAGTGGCTAAAATCATCAGGAGTTGGAAACTGCAGTCTTTGGTGAGTCAGCTCCTCGTGGTGTCCTTGAGACCAGCTGGCATCAGTGAAGTCCTTTAGACCAGCTGAGTCAGTGGTTTCATCAGTATGTAGGAACTGAAGGTGAGAAAACAACATTTCAAAATGTTTAAGTTATTATCTAAAGAACAGTTAAGATGAACTATAATCTTGTAACAGTGTCTGCATAATTATATAATAATAATCAAAAAACTATGAAGAAGTGAGTCAGAGAGCAAACTAACCGAAAGCTGTCTGCTGAATGTACTGCAGGCCTGGTTTACTTTTATATCTTCCCCTCCCTTTCTCCTTGATGAATTCAACAAAGTCTACAGGAATAGTGTCATCTTGAAACTCTCTAAATCATTCCTGATGGTAGTAAGAATCAACATATAAATGTTCTATCATAAATGAACCTTTAAAATATACTAAGTAAAATAGGCCAGTCATAAAGGATCACATATTGTATGATGCCATGTATTAAAAAATGTCCAGAACAGGCAAATCTATAGAGATAGAAATTCAATTAGCATTTGTCCAAGATAGGACAAATGCAAAAATTAGGGGTAGGGAGTAAAAGGATAAAGAGTATAGGTTTTAGTTTTAGGAGATAAGAGTTTTCTAAAACTGACTGTTATGGTAGATGTATAATTCTGTGAATATACTATGACACATTAAATTTTATGCAATAAGTGATAATTTGTATGGTATCTGAATTATATTTCAACAAATTTACAGAAGTTTTTGAACCATGTTTAGCTATTTTATCTTTAGTTCTGTGTCAAAGACACTGCAGGAACATGAACCTTTCACAGCTACTCTTATGGACACTATTCTAAAATATATTACATGAGTCAGGTGATGTGTCCATCCAAGATCACTGATATTAGCTGAATTATAGCACTTAAAAATATGAAAAGGAAAATAAACCCACTTGTATAAACAGGTCTTCTACCGTTTATTTGTCTCCTTGTTATCCACATGCTCAGACTGCTAATATAATGTGTTTACTTTGACGTGTAAAAGTTACATTTTAACTTCTTGAGTGATTTATACTTGGATGTCACTATGAGAAATGACAGAAAGGAGCAGCAACTGGAAAATAAGCATTGCATTGCATCAGGATGTCTATGAAATGGACTTCAGCTCTTCTGCTGATACAGCTGAGCTGTTACTTGAGCTCTGGGAATTGTGGAAAGGTCCTGGTGTGGCCCACAGAATTCAGCCATTGGATGAATATAAAGACAATCCTGGATGAGCTTGTCCAGCGAGGTCATGAGGTGACTGTATTGGCATATTCACCTTCCATTCTTCCTGGTCCCAACAACCCATCCGCTCTTAAATTTGAAATTTGTCCGACATCTTTAACTGAAACTGAGTTTGAGGATAGCGTCACACAACTGGTTAAGAGATGGTCAGACATTCCAAAAGACACATTTTGGCCACATTTTTTACAAGTACAAGAAATGATGTGGACATATGGTGACATGATTAGAAAGTTCTGTAAAGATGTGGTTTCTAATAAGAAACTTATGAAGAAACTACAGGAGTCAAGATTTGATGTTGTTCTTGCAGATGCTGTTTCCCCCTGTGGTGAGCTGCTGGCCGAGCTACTTAAATTACCCTTTGTGTATAGCCTCCGCTTCTCTCCTGGCTACGCGATTGAAAAGCATGGTGGAGGATTTCTGTTCCCTCCTTCCTATGTACCTGTTGTTATGTCAGAATTTAGTGATCAAATGAGTTTCATGGAGAGAGTAAAAAATATGATCTATATGATTTATTTTGACTTTTGGTTTCAAGCATGGGATACGAAGAAGTGGGGTCAGTTTTACAGTGAAGTTCTAGGTAAGTAATTTTTTCATTTGGTAGCATGGAGATCTAACTTTCTTGTACCTTTGAAGCTGAGCTTGTATAAAGCCATAAAGTCAGGGTAGTGGGAGCTTTTTGCAAGTGAATTTATCAAATGAAAGAAAAAGATTATCAAACTCACAAACACTATAGAAAAGGTAAATCATAGAATCTGTTAAAACCCTGTGGCCATCAACTATACAGAACACTCCAGGAAGTCATAAATCTGTAAATCAGTGCACCTTAGATTTCTTTAAGCAATCACACTTCTGTTGTATTATAATTTTTTGTCTTAAAAAAAGTCAGACTCATCAAGAAACATCTTGCTGGATGTATACTGGTAGACTGAGTAGTTACACATTTTTCTAGAACTATCTGTTTAACATTGCAGAAATTGTTTTTATCTTGTATACCTGTCTCCTTATTTAGTAATTGCAATATGTACCCATGTTACCAGGTTTCCTCCACTGTGGAGGAGGTTTCCTCCACAGTTGAGAGAAATAATGTCTCCATTTCAGAAACAGAAACCAATGCATATAATTTGAAGTTTCCAATGCTTCTATTCTCCTTCACTTAAGGATTGGAAACTATTCATTTTAAGGCCAGTCATCTTGTCAAAGTGTGAACATTAAGTTGTAACTGTACATATCCTTTGCCCATTTTTTGATGGGGTTGTTTGTTTTTTTCTTGTAAATTTGTTTGAGTTCTTTGTAGGTTCTGAATATTAGCCCTTTGTCAGATGAGTAGATTGCAAAAATTTTCTCCCATTCTGTAGGTTGCCTATTCACTCTGAT
>NW_012108842.1:183584-186466 GCF_000951045.1 Mandrillus leucophaeus
CAATAGCAAAGACTTGGAATCAACCCAAATGTCCATCAGTGACAGACTGGATTAAGAAAATGTGGCACATACACACCATGGAATACTATGCAGCCATGTAAAAGGATGAGTTCGTGTCCTTTGTAGGGACATGGATGCAGCTGGAAATCATCATTCTCAGCAAACTATCTCAAGAACAGAAAACCAAACACCGCATGTTCTCATTCATAGGTGGGAACTGAACAATGAGATCACTTGGACTCGGGAAGGGGAACATCAGACACTGGGGCCTATTATGGGGAGAGGTGAGGGGGGAGGGATTGCACTGGGAGTTATACCTGATGTAAATGACGTCATGGGTGCTGATGAGTTGATGGGTGCAACACACCAATATGGCACAAGTATACATATGTAACAAACCTGCACATTGTGCACATGTACCCTAGAACTTAAAGTATAGTAATAATTTTTAAAAAGTTATAACTGTATAGTTTTTTGAAACTGTGCATCTTTATTTAAAATATGAGCCAAATTAATATTGAACACACATTTCTATTTTAATAATTTCTCAAAGCTTTCTAGCTGTAATTTGCAAATATATTTACTTACAAACTAATATTGTTAAGATCTTAGCATGAATCAAAAGCAATAGCAGGTACAAGGATTTCAGCCATAATTTCAAAATAATCAACAGTTCACTTGAAGATCCAAAGATAAAAGGACTAGATTAATGAATTATGGAAATGAGACTATTTCTTAGAAAATTATTTTCATGGGTACAGTAGAATTCATTGATAATGGAGCTCCAAGAGTGACTTTTATGTATATTTGTTACTATGAAGTTTTAAAAAATAAAGACATGGTGATTAATTCTCCATGGCTTGTTTATGGTTGTGAATATACTGATGTGACATAAGGGATGTAATTTTCCCTCATGATCCTCTCACCACTTTATCTTTCTTGTAAATACACAGGGGCAAAATATATAATACGTAATAATTAAATTATGCCTATATGTGAATATATGTATATATATTTCAAAGCACAAACACTTCACTTGCATTTTTGCCTACATTATTCTAACTTCTTTCAGAAAATTACCTAATGATCTGTGTCATCTACCTTTTCTTGTTTTATTTTCCCATCAGGAAGACCTACTACATTATTCGAGACAATGGCAAAAGCTGAAATATGGCTTATTCGAAACTACTGGGATTTTCAATTTCCTCACCCACTCTTACCAAATGTTAAGTTAGTTGGAGGACTCCACTGCAAACCTGCCAAACCCCTACCTAAGGTAAACTATTACTGTTTGTTTGTCTGCTTTGAATTTTCAGTGCAAATGGTTCTACATTCATTCAGAGTGTTTGACTTACACTGGAAGAAACATGGGTAGTGGGAAGGTAAAGCACATACCAATTAAAAACTCACATACATGTTGATACCATCACAAGTTTGTGAATTTCATCATTATTACAGATAAAGAGGGATACTAAGGAGACTTTGAAAATAGGGTGGGTAAATTAAAGCTTTGATTATGCAACACATAAGAAGGTACTGGCTGTTCATTAAAAGAATATTTATAAGGAGATTAGCACACACCACAGGCAAGTGTGTTGGACACAGTTTCTGTCCCAACACACCTTATATTTACTTTGAAAGATACAATATATGCAAGTAATAGAAACTGTGCAAAAACTATTATCTCCAGGGAAAAACCAATGCTAAGGAAGCATCCAGTGTAGATAATAGAGTATCCTGGAGTCACTGATATTAATAATTTAGATGAGAGCTGAACAATATGCGGGAATAGATGAAACAATGAGAGAGAGAAAAAAGCACAAAAAGAAAAGCAGGCAAAATGTTCAGTGCAGTTCTCAAGACTCAAAGTTTAGTTTGCAAGGGAGATACTGAGTAAGAATCAGATGACGCTGACAGAGCCAGATACTCCTTAGGAACTGAAACATGTATTAAGCACATTCAGGAACTACTAAAAAGAGTTAAGAAAAGAAAATATGTGATAAGATTATATTTTAAAAAATATTCCAAGATGTTCAATGAATTAAATTGCAGAAGGGCCAGACTGGGAAGATCCGACCGTTCAGAAAATTTTGTATGAATTCAGGTAGCAGATGATGGAAAAGTGAACTAGAAAGTGGATAGAATTAATTATGCCTACTTTTGCAGTAATAGTGCTAACCTCATATTGTGTTGTGTGGAAAAAAGTTAATATAAATAAACCACTTAAAATGTCTCTGGCATATAGTTAGTGATTCAGAAATATTATTAATTTTGCAATTATGGCTGTTGTTGTTATTACGAATACTACTAATTACTTAACATGTGTAAGTCACTTGAGATATCATTCATCATTTAATAGAAACTAATTATTCAGTGCTTCAAGATTGCATTCTCTAACAAAGTCCTACCTGTCTTCTATATGACAGTTACTTTGTGGATTTAATTAAAAGAAGACATGTCAGTTCTGACAGTAAGATGAACGAGCTGAAATTGTAAAATTCTACCATAAATGATAAGGATCTTCACCAGTATTCTAACTTATAAGAAAATAATTCCTTAAAAATATAAATGTATTATTCTAATAATATTTGAAGCAAGACCCAGTGTTCACTTGATTTTATTCAAATATTTAAATCATTCTGCATTGAAATTCCAGAGGTTTACATCTTAGCATAAACATACCCTATTAGGGCAGGTGTTTTCTGCCTTAAAACAAGCAACTCAGTAAAGCTTCCTGGGGTAACTTGTGTCTCAACATCATAGCTGCCTGATAGAGAAGCACAGAAAAAATGAACAATGCATGTATAATAAATACCCAATAATTTCTACCACTTGTATCTGAATAGTGCCCTTAGTTTACAATAACAAAAGAATTCTGTCAT
>NW_012108842.1:187366-189914 GCF_000951045.1 Mandrillus leucophaeus
CAAAATTGTCTAAGTAAATGTCACAAGTGTACATTGAGCTATAAAAATAGAACAAAAACCATGTTGAAAACATACATAGTTTACCATGATAACATCTCTAGACAGACATTTTATTTAAAAATTTGTTTTCTTTTTAGAACTTTTAATACTTTTATAAAATTCCTTACATAAATAGTGTTGTTTTTTTTTAAGTTGTCTCAGAATGGGAAACAATTAGTCCACATCAATAATGAATCTTTAAACCGTGGTTATATTTTTTTTAACACTGGGTGGATGAAGAAAGCTCTGAGCATCAAGCCACTGAGACAAAACACTGAACATAAGTTACATCAAATGTGGCTACAGGTCACTGCAATCACACACAATACCTGGGTATCCCATGTATTACCTGGAACAGTACTACAATAACTCTGATATCATTAACACCAATTTCTTAAGATTAGAAGTCATATTTTTAAAAATACTCAGCCATATGTGGTCTGCAAATAAACATTTGGATTTTTGTTCTTTGTTTTGTAAAGAACACTTAAGAGAAAGTTTTATCCCAATGATTACATCTGAAATTATTTAACTTTAAAAATTGGCATAGATTGGGGAACACAAGTCAGAATGATTCTCAATAAATTCCAGCCAAGTACATTTTCACCAAGATTTGTATGTGATGTGAGTGAGCTACTCAAGAAGGTGACTAAATCTCCTCTGCAGAAAGGCCTGGCAGTCTCTTCCATTCTGGTACAAGTGCTGCTGCCTCTGAGACACAGCAAAGAGATGATGAGAGTTCCTCACATGCAGTT
Organism: Mandrillus leucophaeus; assembly: GCF_000951045.1. Classification (NCBI taxonomy): domain Eukaryota; kingdom Metazoa; phylum Chordata; class Mammalia; order Primates; family Cercopithecidae; genus Mandrillus; species Mandrillus leucophaeus. The sequence goes on from NW_012108842.1 coordinate 188,161, forward strand.
AAAGATAGCACATCAATTTAACAGTGTGATTTCAGGGCAATAGGTGTTCCACCTAAACAATCAGCTGAAAACTATGATCATTCAACTATCTAACTATATACTGTACAATTCTGTATTATAAATGAGACTCTTAGAATTAATTCATAGAAACTCCAAACCACAATAGCAGACTCCAGCATGTCAGTGATTCTTAACCACCACTTTTTACAGTTACTTTTTTTCTTTTCTTTTCAAAAAAGACTGGAAAACGCTGACAAACTTTAAGTGACGTGTAAAGGATTATAGTAAGATAAATGTAGATTTACATAATCCCAGCTGTGAGTAACTTTTCCTCAGTGCTCAGAGTCAGGGAAGTCAACTACTAATGACTTCCAAGTAAAATAATTCTGCAGAAAACTTGCGTAAAATAAACATATGTGATGTAGCAGAACAACAATATAGCATTAAAGCCAAATGGTGCCACTTTAAGGAGCCTACATTAGTACTTAAAATATTATAAATGAAGAGTTCGGGTATCTCTCCATATACTATGTAATAGCTCTATTTCATTTCTCTCTTTCACACACACACACACGCACATATATACACATATTTACACAAATACTCTTAACAGAGGCAACCAATGTCATAGTATACATCTTGCAAAAAAAACTGAATAATTGAGTCAGTGAAAAAACATCCTTTATTACAATTATTCCTGATAGCAGTTGATTTTCTCTTTTTAGTTTGTATACCAATTGTTTCACAGTGCTTGCGGTGCTGATAATCTATTATGATAGAACACGTTCTTTTTTTCACAGGAAATGGAAGAGTTTGTACAGAGCTCTGGAGACAATGGTGTTGTGGTGTTTTCTCTGGGGTCGATGATCAGTAACATGTCAGAAGAAAGGGCCAACGTAATTGCATCAGCACTCGCCAAGATCCCACAAAAGGTTAGATAAAATGTCTTAATATTGTGAAAAACTACTGAAAGAGGTTGTTAAAGTTTGTAAAGAATCCAACCGTAGAAACTTCCTGCCTATAAATTCAGCTGTTGGGAAAGCACTAATTATCTCAGATATTAATTCAAAATCAAAAATATATATGGAAGATACTAAAATAATACAGAGGGTGTTTTTCATTGGTAATTAATTTGGCATTAATATTGTGATCAGGAATAAATATAATTAAGAGTTGCAGGTAAAGTTTTGGTATCATGACATTGGGGTCAGGTAAGAGCTATCACCAAATTCTGCCCCTGTGATTTGATCCTTCTGTTTAAGATTTCCTCAGGGCAGTGTACACCCTACAGATGTTAGAAAACATTACATTTTAGTAACTTCACTAGAACAATAACAATAGCAGGTATTTAAAAAGTCTGACATGCATCATGCAGTTAAGTGTTGCCATGTTACCCAGCCTCGTGTACTTCCTGTATGTTTTGGAGTAGGCCTATTTGAGTGATGTTCAGGGTACTATTCAGAGAAAGGACGGCCTAGGCTGTCAGACAACTAATATAAAGACCTACATGGCCAGGCAAGTTTGGAGAAAGAGAAAAAGCAGCCTGCCTTGCTGGACCAGACCCAGCCAATGTCTGAAGTAGGAAGATGAAAGAAAAAGGATGGAGATGGATCCTGCTCTGAGGGTGGACCTTGTGTAGTATAATATGTGGCCCCACAAGGATGCTGCACTGTGAGATTAACAACTCCTCCCAGTGGAGGCAGCAGAAGGAAATACAGGAAGGACTCAAGCAGAAGGAAGCCAGGCAGGGGAAC
>NW_012108842.1:192484-194447 GCF_000951045.1 Mandrillus leucophaeus
GCAGGTGTTTTCTGCCTTAAAACAAGCAACTCAGTAAAGCTTCCTGGGGTAACTTGTGTCTCAACATCATAGCTGCCTGATAGAGAAGCACAGAAAAAATGAACAATGCATGTATAATAAATACCCAATAATTTCTACCACTTGTATCTGAATAGTGCCCTTAGTTTACAATAACAAAAGAATTCTGTCATCATGTAACATTATAATCTTTATGAAGAAACATAAGAACCTCATATACTTTAAATTGATATCACAGTTCTAAGAAGTAGTTAGAAAGTAAGCATTGTTTATCACATTATTATGTAATCTCTTAAGAGATCATTTTTTTCTACCTCCTTATTAGCAGCAACATGGTGCTGATATTTTATTCCATAGTTAAAATTTAATATCTATGTTGAATTCAAATTGTATGGGCTTTATATTGGTAACTTTCTAAAGAGACAAAAGCTGAGGTGAGACTATTGGAAATTCTGTGCCACCCTATCCTACTCTTGAAAGATTTCCCCACTCACATTAAGGGAAACCCATAGCGCCAGTAGGAGGAGCAAGAAAGTAGGAGGTGTAGAAAGATAAGAAAAAGGATGACTAGTAGTATAACAGTGATAATTACTAATACTAGCTGTCATTAATTACTTATACTAGCTGTTGTTATTAACTTGAAGAAAGCTTTGAATGCAAGTCAATGGTTGTGAAACCCATTTTCTAATTGTTTATTATGCAAAATAATTGTAAACCCAAGTTGCTTTCTATTCAATTAAATATTAGATTCTCAGATAATTTACATATATTTTAATAGAAAAGGACACTTGGCAAATGTATCAAGTGTTAAAAATGCATATAGCCATTGGTTTTATAAGAAATTTACATGAATTCATACAGAGAAAAAAAATCAAGATATACATATTTAATATTTATGGAAATATTCATAAAATATACACTGAAAGTAATTAAACGTCTTAAATGAAGGAATAATTAAAACCTTATATTAGATGCATACTGTAACATTATAATAATTTTATCAATACAATATTCAATTACAGTCAGCTATAATACAAGTAAAACGAGGTAGAAAATAATAAATATTACAAGATGACACGTTTTTTGTAGGAGGAAAAGCACATACAATAAGAACAAAATTGTCTAAGTAAATGTCACAAGTGTACATTGAGCTATAAAAATAGAACAAAAACCATGTTGAAAACATACATAGTTTACCATGATAACATCTCTAGACAGACATTTTATTTAAAAATTTGTTTTCTTTTTAGAACTTTTAATACTTTTATAAAATTCCTTACATAAATAGTGTTGTTTTTTTTTAAGTTGTCTCAGAATGGGAAACAATTAGTCCACATCAATAATGAATCTTTAAACCGTGGTTATATTTTTTTTAACACTGGGTGGATGAAGAAAGCTCTGAGCATCAAGCCACTGAGACAAAACACTGAACATAAGTTACATCAAATGTGGCTACAGGTGACTGCAATCACACACAATACCTGGGTATCCCATGTATTACCTGGAACAGTACTACAATAACTCTGATATCATTAACACCAATTTCTTAAGATTAGAAGTCATATTTTTAAAAATACTCAGCCATATGTGGTCTGCAAATAAACATTTGGATTTTTGTTCTTTGTTTTGTAAAGAACACTTAAGAGAAAGTTTTATCCCAATGATTACATCTGAAATTATTTAACTTTAAAAATTGGCATAGATTGGGGAACACAAGTCAGAATGATTCTCAATAAATTCCAGCCAAGTACATTTTCACCAAGATTTGTATGTGATGTGAGTGAGCTACTCAAGAAGGTGACCAAATCTCCTCTGCAGAAAGGCCTGGCAGTCTCTTCCATTCTGGTACAAGTGCTGCTGCCTCTGAGACACAGCAAAGAGATGATGAGAGTTCCTCACATGCAGTTAAAGATAGCACATCAATTTAACAGTGTGATTTCAGGGC
>NW_012108842.1:198057-198369 GCF_000951045.1 Mandrillus leucophaeus
ACTCAAGCAGAAGGAAGCCAGGCAGGGGAACAGGTTCAGATGCTGCCTCCATAGAACATAGTAGGAACATATTTTCTTTGATATAGAATAAAATGTGTCGATCACTTTTTAGTTCCCTGTCTGCCATATCCTTCTTGTAATGGCCTATGCTAATATTTTGCCAAAATCTCAAAGTTATTTTAACACGGATGTAACAAATAGAACTTAAACACTGTATTTTTTTTTTTTAATTTATAAGGATTCCTTGGGAGTTCCAAAATTAGAAACGTAAACATAAAAATGTCTTGGTTACAGCAGAACATATGAATCTCT
>NW_012108842.1:199680-206755 GCF_000951045.1 Mandrillus leucophaeus
TTTTGAATACTTGAACTTTTCATTGGTAATCTTATTTGTCTAAGCTACTATTTTGAAAAATCATGATTTCCTTATATACCTAACTAATTATAAAATTAAGGAAATGAAATGTGAGTTTTCTATTTACATCAGTCTGAGTAGTTTTTGTTACTTAACATCCCTTGTTCTCATTGTTAATCTCTTTAGAGTTCTAACATTCTATAACTTTTGAGCTCCTCTCATAGAATAAGATATTTTCTTCTCTGTAACAGGTTCTGTGGAGATTTGATGGGAAAAAACCAGATACCTTAGGAATCAATACACAGCTGTACAAGTGGCTACCCCAGAATGATCTTCTTGGTAAGTCTCTGGAGAACAAATATTGAGTATATTAGTAACAGATTATTAGAGTGTTAATAGTCATCATGAAACAAGCCTATTGAACATTTGTTATGGAAAAACTTAAAATGAAACTTCTGTATATTTATTTTCCAGTCCTAGGGTGAAAAGAATAAACAATAATTGTTGGTATTTTATGATAGGCACCCACATTCTTTATGATCAGAGTATCTTTATTTCAGGTGTTATTTCCTCTCACAAAATTTTTCTGGCACTTCCTGGGTTGTCTTCCTTTCTCATATTTCTACAACTTTACTTTCCTCTTCTGTAGGGTTATTTCAAATGTCACTAAAAATAACAGCTCTTCTGCTACCACCATGGACACTGCATTTTGTGTAAGATTAAATCCCTAATCTTAATCAAAAAGTGTTGACACATTTCATAATGAAGTGTGACCTGTCCTTCCTCAATTATAGCACTACCACCACCTCACTGCCTGCTGCCTTGCACACCCCACATATCACACTCCATGACTGTACTTAAGAGAACACATTCCGACCAAACAAGGTGGCTCACACCTGTAATCCTAACACTTTGGGAGGCTGACATGGGCGGATTGACTGAGCTCAGGAGTTCAAGACCATCCTAGGCAACATGGTGAAACTCAGTCTCCATTAAAATACCAAAAATTAACCGGGCATGGCAATTTGCCCCTGTAGTCCCAGCTACTCAGAAGGCTGAGTAGGAGAATTGCCTGAACGCAGGAGACCGAGGCTGCAGTGAGCCAAAATTGCACCACTGCACTGCACCCTGGCAACAGAGGGAGATTCTGTCTCCATTAAAACAAAACAAAACAAAAAACAAGAACACATTCTTACATGCCCATCCCTTTTCTGTGCTTTTTCCTTTTTGCACATTGTGTTTCCTTATCTAAATTGCACTTTTTTGTTAGTCCAACTGGTAATCTTGTATTATTTTTTTGGTCTGAAGTTGAACACACTACATAGCCTTCACTTACATCTCCGGCAGAAGTAGGTGCTCCTTCCTCTGAAGTCTGAAAACAATTTTATTTCAATTCAGTGTGTTATCTAGGAAACACTGCCACATTCAGATTCTTCTATCGTGCATTTCTCATTTTATTCCTATGAATAATTTTGCTAAAATTCATCCAATCCTAGGTCATCCAAAAACCAGAGCTTTTATAACTCATGGTGGAGCCAATGGCATCTACGAGGCGATCTACCATGGAATTCCCATGGTGGGCGTTCCATTGTTTGCAGATCAGCTTGATAACATTGCACACATGAAGGCCAAGGGCGCAGCTGTTAGTCTGGACTTCAACACAATGTCGAGTACAGACTTACTCCATGCACTGAAAACTGTAATTAATGACCCTTTGTGAGTATCACTTTTTCTTTACTCGGTGGTATTTATAGATAGGTTCTCTTGTCAATAGTGAGTAAGGCTCTTATCCTTTTTATCAGAGACTGATTTTGAAAGAATTTAAATGATTTAAACAATCTGAAATCTGCTTTTATTTTTGAGTTGTTATTCAAAAATTTTATTTGAACCACATACATTTAATGAATAACCAATTACTGAAATAATTTTCTACACAAAAAAATTTAAAGTAATATACATAATAAGACATTTTAAAATAAATTTGACATAATCAATCCACAATAGAAAGGAAGGATAAACTTGAAATCATAGAATAAAATATTTTAACTCAATATCTAAAATGCCTCAAAGTATATCTTTTTTCTCACTGAAAAATTTATTTTTACTATCATTATTGTAACAGATTTGATAATTTAACTTCCATAGCATAAAACCCACCTACTTAAAGTATAAAATCCTAATGTATTTAGTATGCTTACAGTCATGAAGCCATCACTATTATATAATTTTAGAACATTTTGATCAACATAAAAGAAACCATAATGGTATAGAAGTCACTTCCCATGACCCCTTAGCCCTAGGCTAACACCAATTTGCTTTCCTTCTCTGTCGATTATTCTATCTACATATTTCATACAAATTGAATCATACAACTTATGATGTTTCTTTCACCAATTACAATTTTTGTTGTTTTTATGGTTTTTGACTTTATTTATGTTGCATGTATTAACATTTCATTTCTTTTTACAGCAACATATTTTATAATATGGGTATGCCACATTTTATTTGTCTCTATCATGATCTGAGAGATAGGTAAATTGGTGTTTTCATTTCACAATAATGTTTAAGATTATCTTACCTTTTTGAGCTGTCTCACGTAGCGTGTGTACATTTATTTTATGTGTTTTATACATAAATATGTATTTTAGAAGCCATAAATGTGTTTTAAGATTCTAGGCCTCAAATAATTTAAAAATAAACACAAAAAATAGAGGAAATCCTAGGTATTCTATCATAGTGTGGCCAGGAAAAGCCTCTCTTATCAGTAACATTTAGAGGGTTGCCTCAAAAAGAAAGAGTACTGCAACCGTGGGTAGAGGGGACACAATGTGTAAAGTGCTAAGATGGGAGCTTAAAGAAAAATATAAGGCCAACGTCCCTAGAAGACCTAGTGTGCATGGGAAAGTTTCTGGAGGAGAGCTTACTAGTGTCTGATATTGGAGGATCCTGAGGACCAAATAATTTTTTGGATTTTATTCTTGATATGATGAAAGTTCAGGCAAAAGTCTTAATCAAGGCAGTGTCATAATCTGACTTTTATTTAAAAAAAAATCATTCTGGCTACTGGGTGAGAAACAGTAGGACACAAAAGATTAGAATAGAAGCAGAGCTCCTGGCTATGAGGCATTTCACCCATATAACACAATTCATCTTTAGAAACTTAAGGATGATAATTCTCAATTTGTATTTTAACTATATATCTTTCTCCATTTAAAATGGCTCATGATGTTGAGCATGATTTTATATGCCTGTTTGAGACCTAGAGTAGTGTAATTGTATATTTCATAAGACAAAGGATAAATGCCTAAGCGATGGGTACCCTTTTCTTCATGATGTGATTATTTCACATTGCAGCCTGTATCAGAACATCTCATGTACCTCATGAATATATACACCTACTATGTACTCAAAGAAACTAAAAATTAAAAGAAATAAAATTGCTCATATGTTCTCTACCTCAAATAATTAACTTTCTCACCTGAACTTCCATTTTTACTTTAAAAATATTTGTCAATTATGAAATCTAATTTAAAATCCAAACTTTCTATGATGACTCAAGTTAAAATACACAAATTCTATGTCAATTCTATTACATTTACTTTGAATCATATGATACTTGAAAAATCTTTCATTGACGATATGCTCAGGCAAATTAAGTTACTTTTTTTTTTTTTTTGAGAGGGGGTCTCACTCTGTCACCAGGCTGGAGTGGAGTGCAGTGGTGTGATCTTGGCTCACTGCAACCTCCCCGTCTTGGGTTCAAGTGATCCTCCTGTCTCAGCCTCCCAAGTAGCTGGGACTACAGGTGTGTGCCACCATGCCTGGGTAATTTTTTTTTTTTTTTAAACTAGAGACAGGGTTACACCAGGTTAGCCGGGGTGGTCTTGATCTCCTGACTTTGTGATCCACCTTCCTCAGCCTCCCAAATTACTGGGATACAGGTATGAGCCATCATGCCTGGCCTAAATAACTTACTTTCTTTTTTTAATTATTTTTTTAATTTTTTATTATTATTATATTTTAAGTTCTAGGGTACATGTCAATGTTGATACCTTTATGCTTATCATTTAGATATAAAGAGAATGCTATGAAATTATCAAGCATTCATCATGATCAACCAGTGAAGCCCCTGGATCAAGCAGTCTTCTGGATTGAATTTGTCATGCGCCATAAAGGAGCCAAACACCTTCGGGTTGCTGCCTACGACCTCACCTGGTTCCAGTACCACTCTTTGGATGTGATTGGGTTCCTGCTGGCCTGTGTGGCAACTGTGATTTTCATCATCACAAAATGTCTGTTTTGTGTCTGGAAGTTTGTTAGAACAGGAAAGAAGGGAAAAATAGATTAATTATGTCTGAGGTTGGAAGCTGCAAAATCCGATAAATGAGACTCCTTCAGTTTATTACAACAAGAAGAGGTCGTGATACAAGATTCCTTTCTTCTTGTCATAAAACATCTTTCAAAATTTACCTTTTCAAGTCTAAATTTCTTTTTTAGAGATTTAGTACCTGTTTAACTATTAGAAATATTTCACTTCAAGGAGGAAAACATTAGGGAAAATAAAAATGATATAAAGTCATATGAGCTTATATTGAAATTTATTGAGCTTATATTGAAATTTATTGTTTTACTTCACAGTTTATATGAAAAAATGTACTAAACATAATTACATATCACACACTGTACGTGGAAACAAGAACATTAAGAAGTGCACTGACAGTATCAATACTGTTTTGCACATACTCAGCATATTTTGGATTCATTTCATGCAGGATTGTTTCGTTTTAACTGTCTCTGAGGAAACTATTAAATAATTAGATTGTATAAAAAGTCTCTCTCTTCCTCTTGATATTTTGAGATGAGTGGTGCTGCTTGGTTTTATTGTGCATCCAGCTTCAGCGTCACTTTTTTTCCTAAAAGGTGTGATAAAAATGCTTACCATTTTAGAGTTTCAGTCATTTCCCAGTGGAAAGTATGTGGAATTAGAAATACAGCTACTCATACCTGGTTTCTACTACAAAATAAACTAATTTTACAATGTGTTTGGTTTTTTGAGCCAATTCTATTTTTCTGGTTATTTAAAAACATTCATCTGTTTTTTAATTTTTTTTTTAGTTATTTCAATAGTTTCTGGGTGACAGTTGGTTTTTCGTTACATGGATAAGCTCTTTAGTGGTGATTTTTCAGATTTTGGTGCACCCATTACTCAAGCAATATACACTGTACCCAATGTGTAGTGTTTTATCCCTCAGCCCCCTCCTACACTTCCTTCTGAGTTCCGAGAGTCCATCCTATCATTCTTACGCCTTTGTGTCCTAATAGCTTCGGTCCCATTTATAAGTGAGAGCATACATTGTTTGATTTTATATTCCTGAATTAATTCCCTTAGAAAAATGGTGTCCAACTGCATCCAGGTTTATTTCGTCTCTTTTGATGGCTGAGTAGTATTCATATATATATGTGTGTATGTGTGTGTGTGTGTGTGTGTGTTTGTGTGTATTCATCCCCCAATGAGGGGATAAAGTAAAGGTGATACACACACACACACTCTCACACTCATATATATATATACACACAATATATACATAGTATATATGTATGTATGTGTATACAAACACACACACATTTTTTTGTGTGTGTGTGTGTATATATATATATCACATTTTCTTTATCCACCCATTGGTTGATGGGAATCTAGGCTGGTTCCACAGTTTTGCAATTGTGAATTGTGCTGCTATAAACATGTGTGTATATGGGTTTTTTCATATAATGACTTATTTTCCTCTGGATAGATGTCCAGCGGTGGAATTGCTGGATCAAATGACAGTTCTACTTTTAGTTATTTAAGGGATATCCATATTGTTTGCCATAGTGGTTGTACTAGTTTGTATTCCCATCAGCACTCTAAATGTGTTCTCTTATTAGCACCATGCCAACATCTATTATTTTTGGATTTTTAAACTATGGACATTCGCCATTTGTATATCTTCTTTTGAAAATTATCTATTCATGTTCTTAGGTCACTTTTTGAGGGATTACTAGTTTTTCTCTTGCTGATTTGCTTAAGTACTTGGTAGATTGTGGATATTAGTCTTTTGTGGGATATGCAGTTTGTGAAGATTTTCTCTAACTCTGTGAGTTGCCTGTTTGCTTTGCTGATTATTTCTTTTGCTGTTCAGAAGCTTTTTAGTGTAATTAAGTTCCATCTATTTATCTTTGCTTTTGTTGTCTTTGCTTTTGGGTTCCTGGTCATGAAGTCTTTGCCTAAGCCAATGTCTAGAATAGTTTTTCCGATGTTATTGTCTACAATTTTTACACTTCCAGCTCTTAGATTTAATTATATGATTCATCTTGAGTTGATCTCCATACAAGGTGAGAGATGAATATCCAGTTTCATTCTTCTACATATGGCTTGTGAATTATCCCAGCACCATTTGTTGAATAGGGTGTTCTTTCCCCACCTTATGTTCTTGTTTGCTTTGTCAAAGACTAGTTGGCTCTAAGTATTTAGTTTTATTTCTGAATTCTCTGTTCTGTTTCATTGGTCTACATGCCTGTTTTTATACCAGTACCATGCTGTTTTGTTTTTACCAGTATCTACTAACTATAGGCTTGTAGTATAGTTTGAAGTAGGGTAATGTGACACCTCCAGATTTTTTTTTCTTAGTCTTGCTTTGACTATGTGGGCATCAAAGCTGAGAATCAAATCAAAACCTCCACCGCTATTGCAACATCTGCAATAATAATAATAATAAAATAAAATACTTAGAAATATACCTAACCAAGAAGGTGAAAGTTCTCCACAAAGAAGATCACAAAACTCTTCTGATATAAATCATAGATGTTGCAAACAAATGGAAACACATCCCGTGTTCATTGATGGCCTGAATAAATATTGTGAATATGACCATACTGCCAAATACAGTCTATAAATTCATTGCATTTTCCACTAAAATACCATCATCATTATTCACAGAACTAAAAAAAAAAAAAAAAAAAAATTCTAAATTTTATATGTGTTCTATTCTCATTTTTGACCTTTACTGACAAATGTAAGTTCTTATTTTTTGGTTGT
>NW_012108842.1:206805-219023 GCF_000951045.1 Mandrillus leucophaeus
TCGGTCCCATTTATAAGTGAGAGCATACATTGTTTGATTTTATATTCCTGAATTAATTCCCTTAGAAAAATGGTGTCCAACTGCATCCAGGTTTATTTCGTCTCTTTTGATGGCTGAGTAGTATTCATATATATATGTGTGTATGTGTGTGTGTGTGTGTGTGTGTTTGTGTGTATTCATCCCCCAATGAGGGGATAAAGTAAAGGTGATACACACACACACACTCTCACACTCATATATATATATACACACAATATATACATAGTATATATGTATGTATGTGTATACAAACACACACACATTTTTTTGTGTGTGTGTGTGTATATATATATATCACATTTTCTTTATCCACCCATTGGTTGATGGGAATCTAGGCTGGTTCCACAGTTTTGCAATTGTGAATTGTGCTGCTATAAACATGTGTGTATATGGGTTTTTTCATATAATGACTTATTTTCCTCTGGATAGATGTCCAGCGGTGGAATTGCTGGATCAAATGACAGTTCTACTTTTAGTTATTTAAGGGATATCCATATTGTTTGCCATAGTGGTTGTACTAGTTTGTATTCCCATCAGCACTCTAAATGTGTTCTCTTATTAGCACCATGCCAACATCTATTATTTTTGGATTTTTAAACTATGGACATTCGCCATTTGTATATCTTCTTTTGAAAATTATCTATTCATGTTCTTAGGTCACTTTTTGAGGGATTACTAGTTTTTCTCTTGCTGATTTGCTTAAGTACTTGGTAGATTGTGGATATTAGTCTTTTGTGGGATATGCAGTTTGTGAAGATTTTCTCTAACTCTGTGAGTTGCCTGTTTGCTTTGCTGATTATTTCTTTTGCTGTTCAGAAGCTTTTTAGTGTAATTAAGTTCCATCTATTTATCTTTGCTTTTGTTGTCTTTGCTTTTGGGTTCCTGGTCATGAAGTCTTTGCCTAAGCCAATGTCTAGAATAGTTTTTCCGATGTTATTGTCTACAATTTTTACACTTCCAGCTCTTAGATTTAATTATATGATTCATCTTGAGTTGATCTCCATACAAGGTGAGAGATGAATATCCAGTTTCATTCTTCTACATATGGCTTGTGAATTATCCCAGCACCATTTGTTGAATAGGGTGTTCTTTCCCCACCTTATGTTCTTGTTTGCTTTGTCAAAGACTAGTTGGCTCTAAGTATTTAGTTTTATTTCTGAATTCTCTGTTCTGTTTCATTGGTCTACATGCCTGTTTTTATACCAGTACCATGCTGTTTTGTTTTTACCAGTATCTACTAACTATAGGCTTGTAGTATAGTTTGAAGTAGGGTAATGTGACACCTCCAGATTTTTTTTTCTTAGTCTTGCTTTGACTATGTGGGCATCAAAGCTGAGAATCAAATCAAAACCTCCACCGCTATTGCAACATCTGCAATAATAATAATAATAAAATAAAATACTTAGAAATATACCTAACCAAGAAGGTGAAAGTTCTCCACAAAGAAGATCACAAAACTCTTCTGATATAAATCATAGATGTTGCAAACAAATGGAAACACATCCCGTGTTCATTGATGGCCTGAATAAATATTGTGAATATGACCATACTGCCAAATACAGTCTATAAATTCATTGCATTTTCCACTAAAATACCATCATCATTATTCACAGAACTAAAAAAAAAAAAAAAAAAAAAATTCTAAATTTTATATGTGTTCTATTCTCATTTTTGACCTTTACTGACAAATGTAAGTTCTTATTTTTTGGTTGTTATAATATAGGAATTTTATTATAAAGGGATTAAGTGTATTGTTACTCTTGCTAAACTTACATGCACATATACATGTCTATTTATTTTAAAATGAGACACTGCATCACTTAGTTACCTAATAGATATGTGGTGAAATTCAATGTGTTTATTGATGACAGTTTGAAATAATAATTATTATTCCACATACTATACTTCAAATAATCATGTCAAATTTTTCTCTTTTTCCAAGGGTCTTTAGATCCATTTCCTCTCCAAATATAAAATAGAAACACGAAATCCTTTAGCATGACAAAAGTGTGCAAAGTATACAATGACTTTACAAATGTTGTGCAAAACGGCTAAATCAAGCCATAAACCTTCTTTAATGTACACATCAGGGAAACACTTTATGATAAATGTGGTCCAGATGGACAGAAACCTAGTTGTCTTTGTTGGTAAGAATCATTACTATTTACTAATTATCACACAAGTGTTCTCCAGCCTAGGGAATGATTTAAATATAAATTTGTATATATATACACACACACATATATATATATCTCACTACATAGGTATATATTTTATGTATGTTTATATAAATCATGACTACACACACACACACACAGTATAACATTGATACTAGAGAAATTATAAGAAGAGTTTGTAACAGAATATTTCATACAAATCATCCAGGAACTGATACATATACAAAGAAACACAGAACTAATACAGTGCCAAAGGTTAATAATGTTGTTTTATCATGCTTATAAACCTGTGTTTATTTACATTAAACTTATCCTACAACACATGCAACAATAGATTGGTATTCATTGTTTAGTAACAACTACAGAACAACAACCAAAAAAGACAAACGATCTAATATAAAAGTTATTGAAAGTATGAATAGATAATTCAAAGTAAAAATGGCAAATAACATATAAAAGATGATAAAGTTACTGATGCTCCAATAAATAGAAATAATGCCAATAAATTATTGCTATAAAAATCCCAAATAGAAGAGTCAGCATAACATGGTTGTTAAAAGCTGGCAGTTTGAATTCAGGTCACGTTGATTCAAATTTCTGAGAAACCACTACATAATGATGTGTGTTGGACAAGGTATTTAAACCTCATTTCCCTTAGCTTTCTCATCAATGAAATGGCACTGGTGGTCACAGTATTATTTACCTCATGGGGTTGCTGAAAGAAGGAATTCACTAATATTGCAAAGCACTAGAAACAGTTTTGTATACATCAGAATAAAATTTGCACTCATAATTAAACAAATCAAAAAATTTCCACAACAATTTTACTGTTGATAATATTGCATAGTACATGCCAGGCATGGTGGCTCATATCTGTAATCCCAGCCCTTTGGGAGGCCAAGGTGGATGGATCATGAGCTCAAGAGATCGAGACCATCCTGGCCAACATAGTGAAACCCTGTCTGTGCTAAAAATATAAAAACTAGCTGGGCATAGTGGAGTGTGCCTGTTGTCCCAGGTACTTGGGAGGCTGAGGCAACAGAATCGCTTGAACCCCAGGAGGCAGAGGTTGCAGTGAACTGAGGTCACTGCACTCCAGCCTGGTGACAGAGTGAGACTCTGTCTCAAAAAAAAAAAAGCATAGTATATTTCAAAAACATGATGTGTTTGTAACGTAAATTATAAAAATGACAGTTTACTATTTACTATTTCAAACATATGGGAATTAAATTTATAGCATAAAGCAATGGCTAACAAACTTTGGTCTTTTAGTCAAATCTGGCCATCCACTTGTGTTTTTTTTTTTTAAACAATTGATTAAAAAATTTTATGCCAAAAAGTAAACATTTTAATCATTTAATGTGTACTATCCATTGGCAGTTAATACATTTGCAATATTTTGCCACTACCACCACTATCTAGATTCAAAGTATTTTTTCACTTCAAAAGGAAGCTATATACCCACTAGACAGTCATCTCTCATTCTCCCATCCTCCATCTCCTGCAACCTGGCATTATCTGTTGGCATCGTTCTATAGCCTAGTAGATAATACTTTTTTAAAGGCAAATAGGTACACAACTTCAACAAAAGTGTTTTATTTTACCTTATTTTTACATCTCTTATTTGTTCATAAATGAAAATTCTGTGATGTATTATAATAAGTTTTAATTTCCTAATTAAATACATTCAGCAGTGTTGTGATTTATATTGTTATAATTTCTGTCGAATTTTGTATTGAAGTCTGTCTCATGAGAATTGCAGTAAACCAAGACCCTGGAAAGCTCTGATGGAGGTGAGGAAGTGGGATTCAGACGTGTGTGTTAGGTAAAACACAATGAAATGAGAAACCCAAACCAAAATGCATAAAATAGAAGAAATGTATTACTCACAGTTCTTAGAGATGTTAGAGATAATGACAGAAAACTGACAGAAAGTTCAGAAGTGGCAGAGTGCTCAACCAGCCTCCTGGAAGTGGTAGAGAGAATCCCTGTGCAGGGGGCTGTGGGGGTGCTTTTCTTAAGGTCTATGGGCATTATTTGCTAGTCTTGTCTGCAGGAGTTTTGGAATGGCTATCTTAAGAAAACACACATGAAGGGGGAAAATTATTATTTGATTCTGGTATTGATCATTAGGTTATCTTAGGGTAATCAGCTCTGTGGTATGTTGCATTTCTAGGTCAGTGGGATGAGAAACAAGTGGACTCTGTCACAAACAACTACACAAGGAAGAGAAGTTTTCACAAAGCCAAAAGTGACAGGCTATGACTAGCTCTTAAACAACTCAAGTTTAGCCTAAAAATGGATGCTGCGGCAGTGACTATATTCAACAAATGTATGACAAGAAGCTAGAAAAGGAATTAATCTGGCAGAACCCAGGAGACAGCCCAAACACAGTGAGTGCTCCAACTGTGAAAATGGGAAAGGGAGATCATCTGCCTTGGAACACACACCCTTACTGGGAAACATAAAGTTTCAGACCACAGGAATTGACCTGATCTGAAGCTGAGTAAATTGGAGAGCTGAGTGAAATACAGGGGTACAGTAGCAGTGGGAAAAGCCCAGTGGATTCTCTGGGTTTCCAGGGAAGCCATTTCTATCTTTGTGGAATCTCTGAGTTTCTGGGGAAGCCATTTCTGTCTTGTCTCACAGGGGTCCTTGGGGAGGGCTGCCAGAGGAACTGGGAAAAGACCACAGGGAGAAGGAAATCTGCAGTTGAACTTTGCAACAATTCCAACAGAATGCAAAGTCTCCTGGTCAGAACTCCAGAGAGTGTGTGAATTGGTGTGTAGACTCAAGAGGTAGGGAGGTGTGAAAGCCCTGCTTGCTTTCTCAGCTGGGAGGCTGGTAGTCTGGAGCAAGTTCTCAGCTCTGCTCACTCATTGACTGGAAATAAACTTGGTGCTGTTGGGAAGTGCATGGTGATAGTGAGACTGGCCTTTTGGGTTGCATGGGTGTGGTGTGAGGCCTGTAACTGTCAGCTTTCTTCCACTTTCCTGACAACTTGCATGACACAGCAGAGGCAGCCATAATCCTTCTGGGATTCTAACTCTATTGACCTGGGAACCACACCCCCATCCCCCACAGCAGTTGCTACATGAAAAGAACACCCTATGGGACAAAATAATCTGAATAGCAGCCTTGAGCCCCAGATCTTCCATCTGACGTAGCCTACCCAAAAGAGAAGAAACCAAAAAACAATTCTGGTAATATAACAAAACAAGATTCTTTACCACCCCCTAAGATCACACTAACTCACCAGCAATGGATATAAACCAAAAAGAAATCCCACCTGCTGTATTAGTGTCGCCTGGAAGTGAGACATGGAGTTAAAGGAGATTATTTTAGAGGTTTAAAATTTAATGACTGCCCTGCGAGGTTTCACACCTGCATGGGGCCTGTAGTTTCTTTGTTTTGGCAATTTTCTCCCTTTTGGAACAGGAGCATTTATGCAATGGATGTACTCTAATGACATCTTGAAATTAACTAACTTGTTTTTAATTTTACATGCTTATAAGTGGAAGTGCCTTATTTTGTCTCAGATGAGACTTTGGACTGTTGACTTTTGAGTTAATGCTGAAATGAGTTAAGACTGGGGATTGTTTAGAAGGCATGATGGTATTTTGCAATATGAGAAGAACATGAGATTTGGGAGGAGACAGGGGCAGAATATTATGGTTTGGATTTTTGTTCTCACTCAAAATGCATGTCGAATTGAAGGAGGGGCCTGGTGGAAGGTGATTGGATCTTGGGAGCTGATTTCTTCCTTGCTGATCCCATGATAGTGAATAAGTTCTCATGAGATATAACAGTTTAAAACTGCGTGGCTCTTACCCTTTCACTCCCACTCTCCTGACACCATGAGAAGATGGTTCTAGTTTCTCCTTTGCCTTCCGTCTTGATTGTAAGTTTCCTGCGGCCTCCCAGTCATGCTTCCTGTTAAACTTGCACTACTGTGAGTCAATTAAGCCTTCTTCCTTCATAAGTTATACAGTCTCCAGTAGTTCTTTAAAGCAGTGTGAAAACAGGGTAATACAATAGTATCTATAGAAAGAAAGAAAAAATAAAGCTAATGGCACACTTAACAGAGAAAGCCTAAATGATATGTTTTATAAGGTAAAGAACAAGAGAAAGAAGTCATTCCTCTTCACTTTTATTCAAAATTGATTTGGAACTTTTTGGCAACACTGTAAGTCAAAAACATGAAATAAATCAAATCCATATCGGAAAGGAAGATAATAAAACTGTATTGGTATATGGCATGATCTTACATAGAGAACATGTTAATGAATCCACTATAAAAATATTTGCTCAAAAAAAAACCCAAAAATTTTAAGACATAAGATCAATATATAAGAATTATCTGTATTTCCACATAATTGCAATAAACTATTCTATATGATATTAAGAATACAATTTTATATACAATACCATGAGAAAGAATAAAATACTTAGGATAAGTTTAACAAAAGAAATACAAAATGTAAATTTTGAAAATTACTAAAACTTGTGGAAAGAAATTAATTATCTAAATGAATGAAAACTCATCTCATATTCCTCATTTGAAAAACATTACAGTAGCATTGCCTTTATTTGTCAACTTGATACATAGATTGAACCTATCAAGACCCTATCAAGGCCCTATCAAGACTTCAGTTGGTTTCTCAGCATACACTGACAAGCTGATTCTAAAATTCATATAGAAATATAAGGAATCTAAATATAATGAATGCAATCTTGGAAAAAAGGAACAAAACTAGAAAACATATAACAAATCTACATTAATCAAGATGGTATGGTACAAGTATACAGTGAGACATATGCACCATTTGAATAGACTTCAGAATCCAGAAATACAGCCACACATAGGGTCAACTGGTTTTTGACAAGAATGTCATTGTATAGACAATGATGAAAGTGTACCCTCTTTAACAAATGCCAATGAGCAAACTGATTGTTTATATGCAACAGAATGAAATTGAACTTCTTCCCTCAAACCATATACAAAAATGAACTCAAACTTTATCAAAACCTAAATATAAGAGCTATAACTATAAACATTTTAGCAGAAAGAATACAAGCATAACTTTGTAATCTCGAATGTGTCAAGGTTTTTAGATATGACACCAAAAACAGAAGAAATAAAATCAAAATTGATAAATTGGACTACATCAAAATCAAAACTTTTACACATCAAATAATACTATCAATACAGTCAGGAGAGAAACTGGAGATTTAAGAATATATTTGCAAATTACATATCTTATAGATGATTTTTATAAAACATCTGTAAAGAAACCTTACAGGTCAATTATAAAGAGACAAATAACCTAATCAAAAATGTGCAAAATACCTTAACGGAAGTTTTACCAAGGTATATGTAAATGTACAATAAGAACATAAAAAATGTTTTACATCATTATGCTGATTATTATTATAGAAAAATATAAATCAAAACTAAAATGAGATGTCACTTCCCCCTCACTAGCATGACTATTATCAAAAGGACAAATAGTTTAAAATGTTGGCAAAGATGTGAAGTAATTGGAGTCCTCACACACTATTCACATGAGTGAAAAATATTTCAGGCCCTTTGATGCAACTTGCCAGTTTATCAAAGGTTAAACACATAGTACCATCAGACTCAGGAATTCCACCTCTAGTAATATATGCAAGAGAAATGAAAACATGTCCACACAAAATTAATATATGAGTGTTAAGAAACTATATATTCATTGTAGCCAAAATTGGATGAAAAACTAGATTTATCACTGATGAATGCATAAAGCAAATGTGATAGATCCATATTGCGGAACATTATTGGGCCATAAAAATAATACAGTCTTGATACATGCTATGCCATGGATGACCCTTTCTAAAACACTATGTTAATTATAGATGCCAAAAACAAAAGATCACATATTGTATAATTGCCTTAATATGAAAATCCCAAAATAAGCCAATGTATAGAGACAGAAGACAGAAAGTAGATTAGTGGTTGCCTAGACTGGAGTACAGGAAATAGCTAAGGAAACTGTTTCTTTTTTGTTTTTCTCTTTTTCTTTTTTTTTTTTTTTGAGACAGAGTCACCCTGTCACCTAGTCACCCAGACTGGAGTGTAATAGCACGATCTTGGCTCATTGCAACTTCTGCCTCCCAAGTTCAAGCAATTCTCCTGCTTCTACCTCCCAAGTAGCTGGGATTACAGGTGAGTGCCACCATGCCTGGCTAATATTTTGTATCTTTAGTAGAGACAGGGTTTCACCATGTTGGCCAGGCTGGTCTCGAACTCCTGACCTCATGATCTGCCCACCTTGGCCTCCCAAAGTGCTGGGATTACAGATGTGAGCCACCGTACCTGATGGGACAGTATTTCTTTTATGGTTGAGAACATGCTCTAAATCTTATTGTTCTGGTTGTTCCACAATTCTCTAATATGATGAACCATTTAATGGTAGAGGGTTTTGTTTGTTTGTTTGTTTGTTTTTGGGACAGGGCCTCGCTCTGTCACACAGGCTAAAATGCAGTGGCACAATCTCTGCTTATTGCAGACTAGCCTTCCTGGGATCAAGGAATCCTCCCACCTCAGCTTCCCAAGTAGCTGGGACTATAGCCGCTCACCACCACACATGGCTAATTTTTTTTTTTATTTTTATTTTTGTAGAAACAGGATTACACCATGTTTCCCAGGCTGCTTTTGAACCCCTGGGGTCAAGTGATCTGCCTGCCTTAGCTTCCCAAAGTACTGAGACTATGGGTGTGAACCACCGTGCCCCTCCATTGAATTGTCACTTACAATATGTAAATTGTAATTATATATGTATAATAATACACACATAATATGTAAATTGTATGTGTACAAATTTTTTACACACAAAATGAATCAAACCATGATATCTAATAAATGCTGATTCAGCTGTATAATAACTTTATTTCCAGTTCTGTGTCAAGAAGACTGCAGGCAAGGAAGTCACACACTTGCCACTGGTCTTGCCACTTAAAATCCTCTTACATGACTTAGGCTTCTAGCATATGCAAATTTAACTTCTACTGGGGGGTAAACCACTTTTAATAATTTAAGAGACATTAACATGCTTTTGTAAGCATGAGGCCATCTACCTTTTCTTTATCCACTTGCCATCCAAAAACTGTGATTGTTCACATAATGTATTTACTTTGACATTGCTATGGTTTGAATATAGTCCTTCCAAAATTCAGGTGTTGCCAATGTGACAGATTAAGACTAGGGGCCTCAGAGAAGTGATATTGCATTTTCTTTGTAAATGTTAATGACAGTCCTTATAAAAGAGGCTTCATGGCAGGGCGCGGTGGCTCACACCTGTAATCCCAGCATTTTGGAGGTGAGTTGACCACCTGAGGTCAAGAGTTCAAGACCAGCATGGCCAACATGGTAAAACCTGGTCTCTACTAAAAATAAAAAAATCACCTTGGCATGGTGGTGGTTGTCTGTAATCCCAGCTACTCAGAAGACCGAAGCAGCAGAATCACTTGAACCTGGGAGGTGGAGTTTGCAGTGAACCAAGATCGCACCATTGCACTCCAACCTGGTCAAGAAAAGCAAAACTGCATCACACACACACACACACACACACGTACACACACACAAAAGTGTTCATGCAACATTCAGTGGGCTTGCTATTCTGCTTTTCCATCATGTGAGATTGAAGTGTTGGTTACTTTTGCCCTTCCACTTTCCACCATGTTTGGGTGCAGCAAGAAGGCCCTCTGTAGATGCCAGTACCTTGATCTTGCATTTCTCTGCGTCCAGAAATGTGAGAGATCAATTTCTGTTCTTTGTAAATTATCCAGACTCAAGTATCTTGTTATAACCAGAAAAACTGTTGAATACAGATGTGAAAAAGTTTTATTTTAAATTCTTGATGATTTCTCCTTAGATATAAGCAACAGCAATGGCACAGAAAAGAGTAATTCAAAAAGATACATTGCATTTAACCAGAGTGTCTATGAAATGGACTTTGGTTTTGCTCCACCTACAGTTGAGTTGTTACTTTAGCTAGCGGAGTTGTGGAAAGATGCTGGTGGAACACAAACATTGGTTAATGTGAAGTAAGCACTGGAGGAATTTGTCCAGAAAGGTCATGAGGTGACTGTTCTAGAGCTTTATCTTTCATTTTCTTTGATCTCAACAAACCCCATAGTATTAAATTTTGACTTTTTTCTGCATACTGCACTACTAAAGTTAAATTGTAGAATGTTTTTAAAGGATCAATCAATGCACAGATAAAAGATGTGCCCAAAGATACATTTGAACATATTTTCCACTACTGAGGAAAAACTTATGGGCATATGCTTGATTAAAAACAAACAAAACAAAACAACGGAAAAAAATCCAACACACACAGCCAAAAAAAAACAAACAAAAAAAACCTCATCTGAATTAAATGTAAAGGAGTTTAGTTGAACAATAAATGATTCACGATTCAGGCAGACCCCAGAATCACAGCAGATTCACAGAGACTCCAGAACAGCCACGTCATGGAAAAAATATTTATAGATTAAAAAAAGGAAATTACGTACAGAAATTGGAAGTCAGGTACAGAAGAGCTGGACTGGTTAAAGGTTGAACACTCAGCAGTGTATGAATAATTGAAACATGGCCTCTGGGATTGACAAGACTCAGCTATTTTTATAGGTACATATTCCTTAGTTAGGTTTTTTATCTTGTCTACATGTTAAGCTAGGTTGCAGTTTGTCCACAAGGACTCAAATATAAAAGCATGGAGTCCTTCTCAGTCCATATTTAGTTCACTTTAATATTTCCCCTTTTTGGTCATTTTCCCAATTGTGAGAGATTGACTAAAACTTTAGTTATTGATGTCACTCTCACCATTGTAAATGTACTTATTTGGTCTTGAAACTCACTGGGAAACAGTAAAACAGTAAGTTACTCAAAGTTAGGAGAAAGGAATGAGTAGAGGGTACATTTTTATTCTGGAACATCCTGTCTAAAGGAGAAAAAGAAAACCTGGTCTGTTCTCGGATCTGTGTTTCCTTAAAGTCTTAGTTTGATTATATCACAGTTAGCACAGGTGACTCTCCGTTTTAGTTTGGTTTGGTCTGTTGGGGCCTAGGACAAGAGCTTCGTTCAAAATAATGGCCTCCCATAATTTTATTTAAAAAAATTCCCCCTTTTAGGTCGAGTTGTCTCTTAGTTGAGAGTATGACCAAAACAGGCCGTAGCACCACTTTCTAACATCATTTTGGGTTTCTGGTCTCAGCACGATATTCAAAAGGTATGATATCCTCATGGTTGGACATTTCTTTTGGCTCTTGTAATTCCAGTTGAAGAGAGACCAGACTAAAGTGCCAATATTTCCTGCTTTTAAACTTTACCTAAAGTAACCTTACAGATTCTCTGAAAAAGAAAAAATTAAGATGATTTGCGGAGGAAAAGAAAATTAAAAGTGGCAAAGGTCATCCAAATATCAATTAGAAAGGCTCATCCCCTAAGCTAGGAATTAAACCCTGAACATAGGCTGCCATTGTGAATAGAGAAAGCATGGCCACATTGTTACAAGGTCAAGCTCCCAAGGACGTAACTGAGCAGTGTGCTGGACCATCTTGCACAGCAGGTTTATAAGGTTTTAGGCACACATTTTTTTTCCTAAGGTACCCCTCCTTATGATAGAACAATACAGAAAGACACAAAAAGCACACCAGATTCACTACGATCAACCTCAAAATTCTTTTTTGTATTAATTAAAACATCACAGAAGAGATAAACAGTGATGTTTACCATTCATTTAACCAGTTTGCACAGCAAAAAAGAGGGAGATAAGCCAGAAATCTGACTGGTAATAAATTAATATTACCCTTTTGGCAGTGATACAGGAGTTATTAAGAATTAATTTTCAGGCAGATAGTAAGGGTAAAGGTTCTCAGTGAAATCTTTCCTTTAATAAGAAAAAACTCCCAGGCAACGCATGGTGACTCACGCCTGCAATTCCAGCACTTTGGAAGGCC
>NW_012108842.1:219553-227892 GCF_000951045.1 Mandrillus leucophaeus
TTTTTTTTGACACAGTATCTCACTCTGTCACCCAGGATGGAGTGCAGTAGCACTATCTCCACCTCCCGGTTCAAGAGATTCTCCTGTCTTAGCCACCTGAGTAGTTGGGACTACAGGTGCCTGCTGCCACACCTACCTAATTTTTGTATTTTTAGTAGAGACAATGTTTCATTATCTTGGCCAGGTTGGTCTCAAACTCCTGACCTTGTGATCTGTCATCCTCAGCCTCCCAAAGTGCTGGGATTACAAGCATGAGCCACCTCATTAGACCAAACCATCTCTTTTCTAACAGAAAAGGTGGCTTCAAGGGCTGGGCCTGCAAGCTTTGATATACAAATGCCAATCATTAGAAACTGGATTCACTCAACATGGTGATTCTCACAGTCTTTTTCTTGTCACCAGGTGTAACAAGTGTCATGGCCACCTCCAGATAGCACCGTGTTTTTCAAACATCATGGCGAACTGCATTTGCATATTAAAGTCCTAAAGTGGGAGGACCAGGTTTTTCATAGGCTACATAAATGAATACCTGGTCAAACCAATCCCCTGGGCAGTATGGAAAATAGACACCGCCTCTCCAGCATCCCAATATAAGTAGCCACATTTTTGCCGCACACGGGATTTTCTCTTTGTTCGAATTGCTCCTCCCTCTGTCTCTGAACAGGGGAGGTCTTTTCCTCTTCCTTCCTTTTTTCTTATCTATTAAACTTTTCACTCCTTAAAACCACTCCACATTTGTCCGTGTGTTTTTATCTAAACTGGCACAAGACCAAGGACCCAGTCATCAAAGCTGTGTCACCAGTATACCAGACTTCTAGATTTTCTTTCCCTGAGTGGCCCTAGTGACCCAACTTGCCACACCATCACCCTGGGGGCCAAGCTGCATCATAAAGGAAAATTACCTTTTTTCATTCTGGTCAAAGCAAAATATATGTGATAAAACATAGACATTAGCCACTCTGCTTATCACACAATATCAAACGGTCAAGACTTAAATTTGCCCCCAGATGAGCCCTTTTATCTTTAATCCAACCTCTGACTAGGAGTTTCAACAAGTAGTCTCTTGGCAAGAGGGTTGCCCTGAGTAATAGAAAAGATAGGAAAGGAAAAGTATTGCCGGTAGCAGGATGGGAAGGTAAAGAGTTCAAAGAAGCCACAGCTAGACCCACCCATTGCAGCTGACACTGAATCAAAAGTTTAGGCAGCTGCTCTTTTGTCATGAGGGGATTTTTTCCAGTGGTTCTGAGAGGTGAAGCCAACTGGCCTTCCTGGGATGAGTGGGGACTCCAAGAACTTAATTCTGTCTAGCTAAAGGATCACAAACACAGCAATCAGCACTCTGTGTCTAGCTAAAGGTTTGTAAATGTAACAATCAGTGCTCTGTGTCTAGCTAAAGCTTTATAAATGCACCAATCAGCACTCTGTAAAAATGCACCAGTGAGTACTCTGTGTCTAGCTAAAGGCTTGTAATGCTCCAATCAGCACTCTGTAAAAACAGACCAATCAGCACTCTGTAAAATGGACCAATCAGCAGGACGTGGGTGGAGCCAAATAAGGGAATAAAAGCTGGCCACTTGTGCCAGCAGCCATAACGTGGTGCAGTCCCCTTCCACACTGTGGAAGCTTTGTTGTTCCGCTCTTCACAATAAATCTTGCTTGTGCTCACTCTTTGGGCCCACACTACCTTTATGAGCTGTAACACTCACTGCAAAGGTCTGCGGCTTCACTCATAAGTCAGGTGAGACCATGGACCCACCAGAAGGAAGAAACTCTGGACACATCTGAACATCTGAAGAAACAAACTCCAGACATACCATCTTTAAGAACTGTAAGACTCACAGTGACGATCTGTGGCTTCAGTCTTGAAGTCAGCAAGACCAGGAATCCACTGGAAGGAACCAATTCTGGACCAAGTTCCATCACCTATCAAGTTTCCCCTTTTGGGGAGGAAAAAGCTCCCCATGTCCCATGCATGGTTTTCTACATGCCTAATCCTGTCACCCACAGCAGTCAGCAGTAAGTGTAAGACAGGTTAATCCAAAGAAAATAGAAGTTAACTTTGCATAGTGTCAAACCAGTTCTTAGCCAAAAGGGACTTTATTCAGAGCCCTCATTTTTAAATGTACTTCAAGGAATTTTTGTTCATTCAGAACGTTCCACTGTCAGTTACCTTTAGTAAGATTTTGTCATTTCTGGAAGACTCTACTGCCTCCCAGTCCTGAGGCACAAGAAGGAAGGAACTTAAAGATCTCATTTACCTAAAATGTTGGCTTTACTCTCAAATTCTCTTGATTAACTTAACCAGTGATTTTTTTCCTACCTAAACATGCAAGAAAAATAAAACAAAGGGTGGAACACAAAAATCAGTGTAAATTTTACAAAGTCAAATTTTGTAACCCCTGCCATATAAATGCTTAACTAGTTGCTTTCTGCCCCAGTCAAATATAAGAGGCCTCCAACTGTATCTAAGCCAGTTAATTCCCAGATCAAATCCATTTCTGAACCCAGCCCAGTTTCTGTCACAACTTCCAAACCCAGTTTGGAGCAGAAATTTGCTCAATGAAACTTGGAGAGAACAAAACACAAATTGTGGATTTCTGAAATCCTAGAGAGTTTAACCACAATCCCCAGCCACTCTGGAGATCAATGGACACAAGCGGGTCCTGCAAGTACTTTGCTTGTTCACTAAGAGCTCCTGGGAGTCGCTAGAAGCTCCACTTCGGATCCTGCTTGTGACATCATCTGAAAAACTAAAAACTTCAGCCAAATTACATTTAAAGAAGTTTTACTGAGCAATGAATGATTCACGAATTTGGCAGCCCCTAGAATCACAGCAGATTCACGGAGACTTCAGCACAGCCAAATGGTGGAAGAAGATTTATAGACAAAAAAGGAAAATGATGTACAGAAATAGGAAGTTAGGTGCGCAACAGCTGGATTGATTACAGGTTGGTATTTGCCTTATTTGAACACTCAACAGTGTATGAATGATTGAAGTATGGCCACTGAGATTGGCCAAGACTCAGTTATTGTTACAGGCACATACTCCTAAGCTAGGTTTTCAGTTTTGTCTATTTGTTAAGATAGGTGGCAATTCATCCCAAAGCACTCAAATATAATAGTACAAAGTCCTCAGACCATATTTAGTTCGTTTTAGCATGCTGATTGTTATGAAAATCTTTGTAAAAAATTGGTTTTGGTTTTGAACAAGAAACTTATGAAAAAACTATAAAAGTCATTGTTCTATGTACTTCTTGCACATGCCATTGGTCCCTGTGGTGAGGTGCTGGCTGAACTACTTAAATCATTCTTTGTTTACAGTTTCTGTTTCTTTCCTGGTTACATACTGGAGAAGTATAGTTGAGGACTGCAGTTCCCTCCTTTTCACATACGTGTTCCTCTGTCAGAATTAGGTAACCAAATGTGACATATACGGAGAACGCAAAATATATATGTAATTTATTTTGACTTTTGGTTTCAAACATTTAATGAGAAGAAGTGGGATCAATTTATAATGAAGAACTATGTATGTTCTTACTTGATAGCATAAAGTCCTAACTTTCCCTATGCCTTTGAAGATATGTTTATGTAAATATAAAATCAGAAAATTGTGTTTTGTAGGTGAAATGATGAAATAAAAAGACAAAATGATTATTTTACAGACATTATGGGAAGGCTGATGTTATAGGGTCTGTTAGAATCCTGTGGCCATCACTCACACAGGACACGCTAGAAAGTTATACAACCATGAATTGAAGCAACAGGGATGTCTGTGAGCAATTACATAAACACTTTACTATACATTTATTTTCATATATAAAAATTCAGCACACATCTTCCTAATTTTTTGATAAAGTTATAAATTCATGAGAGACACGTATATTTGTAGCACTTCCATCTATGTAGCACCGAGGAAATTGTTTTACCTTGTGTACCTCAGTCTCTTTATTGAAAATGAAAATATATATTTCATATTCGTTAATGGATTCTTTCACTGGTAAATAGTATATTGTCTCTTTCGGATACTCAAAAACCTCTAATAATAATAGTACAATTTGAGGTTTGTAATAGTTACACATTTTTTATTAAGTCCTAACAAATCCATTGCAAAAATAACAGGTGTAAATGTAAACAATTATATTAGCTCTAGAATCAAGTAATCTTAACATCAGGAAACAGCTTTCCCAGGAGTACTCAGTCTATGTTTCTACTATTTAGCAAACACATCTTTGAATCTTGGTTTTCCAAGGTACCAGATATTCAGACATTCTCTCAGAAACATTTCATTCCCTTAGAAAACCAAAGTTCAAAGACAGGGTGATATTATTACATTATAATTAAAAATTAATATAAAATATTAATTTTTTAATCAAAGAAATGTCATTTGGCAAATTGCATCAAGAGTGTAAAAATCCTTATACCTTTTGGATATATAAGATACCATATAAAACTATACAGAGAAAATGAGAGAGAAGCAAAATTAACAGAGCAGTTATTTGCAAAAGTAAATATTGAAGTATCCTAAATGCCCAATATTAAGAAACAATAAATAACATATACATATCACAATATTACAATTGTTTTATCAAAGAATCTTTGATAACACTAAAACAACTATTATAGATGTTTAATTGGAAACATAGTAGCAAAGAAAATAAATATAATATCACCTTGTTCTTATAGAATAATACAATAAATATATGGTGGATTTACAATTTTCCAAATATATATAAAATAATATACATTTAGTTATAGGAATAAAGACTAGAATAAAAGCATAAAGTATTAAACAGGATATCTGTGTATGGAGTGACTTTACTCCCTTTTTCATTATTTTTCAATTTTCTTACAAAGTTCTTGTATAATGTTCATAAGGATATCACAGAAAGAGAATGAACTGTCCATGTTAGTTATTAACCTATAAACAGAGATCACATACTGCAACACTATAAGATCCACCCCTAAAAGATTTTAGGCAGGAAACCATTGAGATGAAACGTTGAGCACAAGTTACTTTAAATATTGCCACAAGTAACTGGAATCATACAGAATAATTGGATGTTTTATGTGGGTGATATAATTAGCATAGTGACCTTCATTTTGAAACCAATGTCATAAGGTTAAAATCACACTTCTGAAGAATGCTCTGGACAATACATAGTTGGCACAGTGAAAGGTTGAATCATTGTTCCTTTTATCTTTTTTCTGTGAAAAATTGTTTTTAAAGTAAGCTTTATTTAAATCCATGATTTATATCAGAGAGTACACTTTTTTATTTTCAAAGGATTTGATCATTATTTTACAGAAAGAAAAGATCAAATGATGAATGTAAAACACAAGAAATAACAAAAAATAAGCATACAATTTTGACAAGGAAACTTTGACTCTTCCATATTTCTTTTTTGGAGGGAAAATACATCAAGTAACATGGGAATTACTCTTTTACAGAAAGAAATTGAACTTCAAAACTGGTATGTAGCAGGGATCATACCATCAGTTTGAGAAGTAAGAATAATTCTCAAACAAATCCAGGAAAATTAGTCTTTAGGAGGAGTTTTCTGAAGTGTAAAGTGAGCTGCTCAAGAGAGTAACTAGATCTTTTCCGGAGAAAAGCCTGGTGGACCTCTCCCACTGAAGTGTGTATCCTCCCCATAGAACATAGCGAGGTGATGATGAGAGTCCCTTGAAACCAGTTGCACATAACACATTCCATAAGGATGTCAATTTTGCAGTAAGATATCAGAGTAACAGGTGTCACCCATAAACAAATGCAGAAATATGCAACTATACAGGTTTACTTCTGGATTATCAACAGGATTTTGAGGACAAATTCACAGAAATTCTAAACCATGCACCAGACTTCAGGATGTCAGTAATTCTTACCTGATGTGATGAAGGAGTGATTTAGAAGGATGGTTTGGGAAATTCTGACAAATGTTAAGACAGGTTATAAATAATTATACAGTTGAGAGAAATATATAATGTCTTCCCAATTATAAGTAACTTTTCCTCAGTGGCATAGTCAGGGAAATAAAATTATAATGACTACACTAAAGTAATGATTTAGAAAACTCCATGAAATAAACACAAGTCATTTAAGAGAACAATAACAATATAAAATTAAAGATTAGTAAACAGTGGTAGTCTTCCTAAGATTCTATATTAGTGATTACATTATTATAAATTAAGAACATGGCTCCCATTTTTTAACAGTATCTTTCCTGCACTATTGTTTAAAGATACCAATTTATTTCTTACTATATAATATACTTAAATACACACACACACACACACGTACATGTACAAACTTACATAACTATAGATTAATAATAGAGAAAATTGATGGTGTATAACATAACTCTTTCCAAAGGAACTGAGTGATGTCGTCATTGAGAAACTGACACCACTACAAAACAGTATGAAGGTTTCTCAAAAAATATTAACTGTATAATTAATATGTGATACAGCAATTCCATTTCTGAATTGTATTAATAAGAATGAAAATCAGGATCTCAAAGAGATATTTGCACATCTATGTCCATAACAGCACTATTACAAAAGCTAAGAGCTGGAAACATCCCCAGTGTCTATCGAGGAATGAACATATAACAACTATGTGGTATACAAATGAAATAAAATTGTATTCAGCCTTAAAAAAAGGAATTGTGATACATACTGCAATGTAGATGAAACTCGATGTCATTAGACTAAGTGAATAAATCAAAAAGACCAGCAATGTAATCCCCTCATATATGGCATTTAAGCTGCCAAATTCATAGAAAAAGAAAATGACTACCAGGTGAAAAGGAGAGCATAAAATGGAAAGTTGTTGTATATTGGGTATAGAGTTTTCGTTTTAGAAGAAAAAAAGTTCTGAAAGTTGATTGCATAACATTGTGAATATATCTAGCATTCTCTGTGTACTTAGAAATGGTTGTGATGATAAATTTCATGTGTGTTTTACCATAGCCACTCCGCTAACAATTCTGGCTGATACTTGATTTTTTCTCCTTAGTTTCTTGCAGCAATTCTTTCAATAATATTTGCTGTGTTATTGCTCTTTTGTGATAGAGCAAATTATTTCTTCATAGGAAATGAAAACTTTCCCAGAGACCTGGAGAAAATAGCATTGCAGTTTTGTCTCTGGTGTCAATGGTCAATAACATTACAGAAGAAAGGGTCAATGTGATTGCAACAGCCCTTGTGCACTTCTCACCAAAGGTTAGATAAATTTCTGTAGTGATGGAAAACTACTGAAAAGAGTCTTAAACTATGCAAAGGGTTAAAGGATGAAAATGTCCTGCCTGAAAAGTTAGTTTTTAGGATAACTTTAATTCACCTCAGATGTCAATTTAAAAACAATGTATATGATAGATGATAAAATGGTAAACAGAGTGTTTTTAATTAACAATAGTTTGGCATGACCATTATGATCAGAAAGGACATATAATGAAGAAGTGCAGTGTGGCATTCTGGTATTATTGTGGTATTTGAGGCAGGTAACAGACATCAACAAATTCTGCCCTGTCATTTGATCCCTTTGTTTATAGGATTCCTGAGGGCACTCTACACACTACAAATGTTATCAGAAAGGAGTTATATGTTGATGGGTAACTACACTAGCACAATAACAATAAATAGGTATTGAAAAAAAATCTGAAATGTCTTATGGAGTTTAGACTTCCCAAGTAATCTGAGCCTCTTTACTTTCCTTAATTTTGAAACAGGCCTATTCAGTATGTTGTTCAGGGGACTATTCAGAGAAAGCAAGCCCAAGGCTCATCCACCTTGAGTCTAGGTACCCACTCAGCCAGGTAGATTTAGAGAGATAGAAAAACTAACCTGGCTCGATAGACTAGACCTTGCCAATGTCTGAAAGGAAGTTATAACAGAAAGGAAGGGGATTGAATCCTGCCCTTAAGGTGGACCATGTCCAGTATAAAATGTACCCCCGAAAGACTCCACTTCTAACTCGTGTATTTACACTATCACGCACTTGAAGAAAACGAGGTTACATGAAAGAGTTAAGGCCAGGTGTGCTGGCTCATGCCTGTAATACCAAGACTTGAGAAGCTAAAGTCAGAACATTCCTTGAGCCCAGGAGTTTGAGACCACCCTGGGCAACATACAGAGCCCCTGTCTCTACTACTACTACTACTACTGCTACTACTACTACTACTACTAATAATAATAATAATAATAATAATCAATAGAAGTGTGCAGAGGTGCATGCCTGTAGTCTTTGCTATTCTCAAGGCTGAGGCAGGAGGGCTGATGGAGCCTAGGAGTTTAAGGTTGCAGTGAGCTATGAACAGACTTCTGCACTCCAGCCTGAAAGG
>NW_012108842.1:230690-231750 GCF_000951045.1 Mandrillus leucophaeus
AATGTCTTATGGAGTTTAGACTTCCCAAGTAATCTGAGCCTCTTTACTTTCCTTAATTTTGAAATAGGCCTATTCAGTATGTTGTTCAGGGGACTATTCAGAGAAAGAAAGCCCAAGGCTCATCCACCTTGAGTCTAGGTACACACTCAGCCAGGTAGATTTAGAGAAATAGAAAAACTAACCTGGCTTGATAGACTAGACCTTGCCAATGTCTGAAAGGAAGGTGTTACACAAAGGAAGGGGATTGAATCCTGCCCTTAAGGTGGACCATGTCCAGTATAAAATGTTCCCCCAAAAGACTCCACTTCTAACCCATGTATTTACACTATCACCGACTTGAAGAAAAAGAGGATATAAGAAAGAGTTAAGGCCAGGTGTGCCGGCTCATGCCTGTAATCCCAAGACTTGAGAAGCTGAAGTCGGAGCATTCCTTGAGCCCAGGAGTTTGAGACCAGCCTGGGCAACATACAGAGCTCCTGTCTCTACAAAAAGTAGTAATAATAATAATAATAGATAGAAATTTGCAGAGGTGCATGCCTGTAGTCTTAGCTATTCTCAAGGCTGAGGCAGGAGGGCTGATGGAGCCTAGGAGTTTAAGGTTGCAGTGAGCTATGAACAGACTTCTGCACTCCAGCCTGAAAGGCAGAGTGAGACTGTTTCAAATTAAAAAAAAAAAAAAAAGGAAGAAGAAGGAGATGAAATATCAAGCAAGGAGAGAAGTTCACATGTCCCAACCCCTAAAATGTAGTAATAACTAACTTTCTAATATGTAAACACAACTATGATCTTTGAATACTTATGAAATACTCTTTATTTTTGTATTCTGTGTACCTTTTTGTAATTACCTATAATTTTTTTTGGCTGCAAACCTGAAGTTACTTTTAACATTCACTTATAAAATACATTTTAAAAACTTGTAAATTATACACTAGTTTATGAAGATTGCCTGGTAATTCCAAAATTAATACCTCATTATGGTAGTATGCATGTACCAAATGGCTTAGCTATAGACAACCATATTAAACACTGCTGTCAATGCTTTGGAGTATGTCATCGAAGA
>NW_012108842.1:231800-232716 GCF_000951045.1 Mandrillus leucophaeus
GCTATTCTCAAGGCTGAGGCAGGAGGGCTGATGGAGCCTAGGAGTTTAAGGTTGCAGTGAGCTATGAACAGACTTCTGCACTCCAGCCTGAAAGGCAGAGTGAGACTGTTTCAAATTAAAAAAAAAAAAAAAGAAAGAAAGAAAAAGGAAGAAGAAGAAGGAGATGAAATATCAAGCAAGGAGAGAAGTTCACATTTCCCAACCCCTAAAATATAGTAATAACTAACTTTCTAATATATAAACACAACTATGATCTTTGAATACTTATGAAATACTCTTTATTTTTATATTCTATGTAGCTTTTTGTAATTACCTATAATTTTTTTTTTGGCTGCAAACCTGAAGTTACTTTTAATACTCACTTATAAAATACATTTTAAAAACTTGTAAATTATGCACTAGTTTATGAAGATTGCCTGGTAATTCCAAAATTAGTACCTCATTATGGTAGTATGCATGTACCAAATGGCTTAGCTATAGACAACCATATTAAACACTGCTGTCAATGCTTTGGAGTATGTCATCGAAGATTTAACAGTCTTTGAATAAAATTTAGCATCATTGTATTTTAGAATTTTTTTCAACAGCACTATTATTTATAAGATGCCATTCTTTCTCACATCTAAAAATGTCTATGCTAACAAATGTAATAACATGATGAATATATGTGAATAATGCCACTTGAAATTTTTTTCTTTTTATATGTAATTCCTAAGCAGAATTAATTTATTTTTCATACAGAAAGGATTGAATAGATTTGCTTTCTTTGTAAATCAAAAGATGTCAGACTCTAACTATGGAACAAATGGATATAAGTAAAATGTCTCCCATTTCTTCGTTTTAAAATTAAAAAGCTTAATAATAAATTTGGAAGATGAGAGTGAGTATAGGACACACATTATTTTAAAAAGTGTGA
>NW_012108842.1:232766-235648 GCF_000951045.1 Mandrillus leucophaeus
GTATGCATGTACCAAATGGCTTAGCTATAGACAACCATATTAAACACTGCTGTCAATGCTTTGGAGTATGTCATCGAAGATTTAACAGTCTTTGAGTAAAATTTAGCATCATTGCATTGTAGAATTTTTTTCAACCGCACTATTATTTATAAGATGCCATTCTTTCCCACATCTAAAAATGTCTATGCTAACAAATGTAATAACATGATGAATATATGTGAATAATGCCACTTGAAAATTTTTTCTTTTTATATGTAATTCCTAAGCAGAATTACTTTATTTTTCATACAGAAAGGATTGAATAGATTTGCTTTCTTTGT
This sequence comes from Mandrillus leucophaeus, assembly GCF_000951045.1. Classification (NCBI taxonomy): domain Eukaryota; kingdom Metazoa; phylum Chordata; class Mammalia; order Primates; family Cercopithecidae; genus Mandrillus; species Mandrillus leucophaeus. The sequence continues at coordinate 233,087 of NW_012108842.1, forward strand.
AAATCAAAAGATGTCAGACTTTAACTATGGAACAAATGGATATAAGTAAACTGTCTCCCATTTCTTCGTTTTAAAATTAAAAAGCTTAATAATAAATTTGGAAGATGAGAGTGAGTATAGGACACACATTATTTTAAAAAGTGTGAACCATTATTAATTTGTTATTCTTCACACTAGAATTATGACTAACAATTAAATACTTGAATTTTTCATTTATTATCTCAATTGTCTAAGTCACTAAGTATGAAATATTATGATTACATTGAAACAGACTTAATGTAAAAATAAATCCAGGAAATATAATTGTTCTATTCACTTCAGTCTTTTAGTAGCTCTCATTAATTAACCTGTCTTATCCTCATTTCTTTGTCTGCTATATAGAAGGCAGTTAGCAGGGCTCTCAATCTTTTTAGAATTCTAACAGATATGCCTTAATTTGAATTTGACTCAGAACAAAGTATTTTCTTTATATAAATGATTACATGGAAATTTGATGACAGGAAATCAGATACTTTACTATTAATTCTTCGCTGTATAGTGGGTAGTCAAGAATGACCTTGGTGAGACTCTGAAGAACAAAGATTGAAAACATGGCTAACAGCCAATCATGATGAAAATACTTCAACAGAAAACAAACTGATTCACCATTTATTATTTAAAAACTCAAAAATAAAACCTAACATCTTTATATTTATATTCCAGTCCTGGGGAAAAAATACAATAAACTACAACAGTTACTATTTTATTATACACAGTTATCTTCTTTATGGTCAGAAACAAATTATCTTTATTTGTATTTCAACTGCAGTTACCTCTTAAACAATAAGAGTTCAATAGTTTTCTAGGTTGTCTGTCTCCTAGTTCAATCATTACACACACACTTTCTGCTTATATAGGGATATTTCAACTGCAACTGAAAAATAACTGCCCATCTTTTATTTCCAGTGACTGCATTTTCTATGGGGAAAAATCCCCAGTCTTTATCAGGAAGCCTTAACACATTTCATACTGAAGTGTGGCCTATACTTATCTTTGGTGGTTTTAGTGGAAATATTTGTCAGAGGTTCTAGGCTAGTGCATACGTTTTAAAATAGTCAAAAAGTGAAATAAGTGGAATTGCTGCAGATGGAAACAACACATTATAAGGAAGACTGAGAACAAAGTTGAAGCAGGGAAGCATAAATATAATTAGAGTACTGACTACTTTTCAGCATGTTTATGCCAGTCTCTCAGCATGAGAGCTCATCAAATGTTATTTTTTTGAATAAATTTTATTTGCTATATTTAAGGTATACAAAGTGATATTATCAGATACAAATACATAGTGAAAAGGTTACTATAATGTAGCAGGTAAGCATGTCCATCATCCCACATTAGTTACTCCTTTTTTTAATTGTTTTTAAAACACTTCCACAATGCTTTATTTTCAGTAAATTGACAGGACATAATCAATCACTAGTTCCTCTTCTATTTAATTATAAGGAAATAATTTTGATGCTAATATTTTTAATCCCATCACTGATAAATTGTAGACCACTACTCCATTCAAATTTACCTTTATAAAACAATTGAAGAAATAAAATACTAGTATAAATGTGACCATATTCTTTCTTATTGTAGTTGTGGTTGTTTTTGTCTTATTTGAAATAATCATAAAATAATGGACTTGAAAGAGATAAATTGAAATATTTCTTTTTAACAGCCAAAATGTCTGAAACCATAAATATGTTGTCTTTAAATTATTTCAGTACACACATTTTAGTTATACTATTACTATTATTTTTTAATATGAATTTTAATAACCATCATTCTGGTGTTGAAAATAAAGATAATTTGTGAATAGTTAACACATATGGAATGTATGTGAAATGACATGCATTGTATTGGTTCTTTGTATTATGTAACTTCTTGATTGTAGTTTTTTACAATTGTATTAAAAATATAAAGCAGGATTAATGTCATCCTTTGAAAAACTACAGTCTACCCACTGTGATTTTTAAAATAAAAAGAAAAGAACTGACCTCCATTGCTATTGCTACCATACCATGCATTAGCACTTTGTAGTTTTAACTTGGTAAGCATTTACTTAAATGCATACTTATTATTGTCTACTAGTCCATAATTATTTCAACACTAAATACCTCAAAGCATTCAATACAATTCCTCAAAGTAAAATATAGAACATTCCTTAAATTCTAAAATCAAAATACAACAAGAAAAAATAATAATAGCAAACATTGACTGAGAATCTCTTTATGATGAGAATAATTTTACCAAGTATTCTAAGAATCATTGCATGACTACTCACAACAAACAAGTAAGAAACATACACAATTCTTATTCATTCAATTGAACAATAAAATCTAGGAAAAGATGTCTTTTTTTACTCATAGTAAACATATATATCATTGACTAGAGTGTATTTTTCAGTATTTTCTTACAAAATTTACATACAATGAAATGTATATATCTTCACTATACATTTTTTTTAGTTTCAACAAATGCTTACACCTCTATAAACCCAAACCGAATAAGACACTATTGTAACCATAAAAATGTCCC
>NW_012108842.1:237068-241898 GCF_000951045.1 Mandrillus leucophaeus
TTAAACAATAAGAGTTCAATAGTTTTCTAGGTTGTCTGTCTCCTAGTTCAATCATTACACACACACTTTCTGCTTATATAGGGATATTTCAACTGCAACTGAAAAATAACTGCCCATCTTTTATTTCCAGTGACTGCATTTTCTATGGGGAAAAATCCCCAGTCTTTATCAGGAAGCCTTAACACATTTCATACTGAAGTGTGGCCTATACTTATCTTTGGTGGTTTTAGTGGAAATATTTGTCAGAGGTTCTAGGCTAGTGCATACGTTTTAAAATAGTCAAAAAGTGAAATAAGTGGAATTGCTGAAGATGGAAACAACACATTATAAGGAAGACTGAGAACAAAGTTGAAGCAGGGAAGCATAAATATAATTAGAGTACTGACTACTTTTCAGCATGTTTATGCCAGTCTCTCAGCATGAGAGCTCATCAAATGTTATTTTTTTGAATAAATTTTATTTGCTATATTTAAGGTATACAAAGTGATATTATCAGATACAAATACATAGTGAAAAGGTTACTATAATGTAGCAGGTAAGCATGTCCATCATCCCACATTAGTTACTCCTTTTTTTAATTGTTTTTAAAACACTTCCACAATGCTTTATTTTCAGTAAATTGACAGGACATAATCAATCACTAGTTCCTCTTCTATTTAATTATAAGGAAATAATTTTGATGCTAATATTTTTAATCCCATCACTGATAAATTGTAGACCACTACTCCATTCAAATTTACCTTTATAAAACAATTGAAGAAATAAAATACTAGTATAAATGTGACCATATTCTTTCTTATTGTAGTTGTGGTTGTTTTTGTCTTATTTGAAATAATCATAAAATAATGGACTTGAAAGAGATAAATTGAAATATTTCTTTTTAACAGCCAAAATGTCTGAAACCATAAATATGTTGTCTTTAAATTATTTCAGTACACACATTTTAGTTATACTATTACTATTATTTTTTAATATGAATTTTAATAACCATCATTCTGGTGTTGAAAATAAAGATAATTTGTGAATAGTTAACACATATGGAATGTATGTGAAATGACATGCATTGTATTGGTTCTTTGTATTATGTAACTTCTTGATTGTAGTTTTTTACAATTGTATTAAAAATATAAAGCAGGATTAATGTCATCCTTTGAAAAACCACAGTCTACCCACTGTGATTTTTTAAATAAAAAGAAAAGAACTGACCTCCATTGCTATTGCTACCATACCATGCATTAGCACTTTGTAGTTTTAACTTGGTAAGCATTTACTTAAATGCATACTTATTATTGTCTACTAGTCCATAATTATTTCAACACTAAATACCTCAAAGCATTCAATACAATTCCTCAAAGTAAAATATAGAACATTCCTTAAATTCTAAAATCAAAATACAACAAGAAAAAATAATAATAGCAAACATTGACTGAGAATCTCTTTATGATGAGAATAATTTTACCAAGTATTCTAAGAATCATTGCATGACTACTCACAATAACCAAGTAAGAAACATACACGATTCTTATTCATTCAATTGAACAATAAAATCTAGGAAAAGATGTCTTTTTTTACTCATAGTAAACATATATATCATTGACTAGAGTGTATTTTTCAGTATTTTCTTACAAAATTTACATACAATGAAATGTATATATCTTCACTATACATTTTTTTTAGTTTCAACAAATGCTTACACCTCTATAAACCCAAACCGAATAAGACACTATTGTAACCATAAAAATGTCCCTTCATGCCTCTTCCCAGCCCGGCTCAGCCCTTGCTTCCCAGAGGAGAGTGTTTCAGAATACTTATATATGAAATTACGCATGCAATATGTACTCTTTGGTGGCGAGTTTCTACTCAGTCTAACATGTTTTGGATTCATCTGTATTGTTGCATGTCACAGATGTATATGAGTATACTGCATATTCTGCACCTCCGTTTGTTTATTCATTCTCTGGTTGATGGATACTTGGATTGTTCCTACAGTGTCTTGTGAGTGGGAGTTTTCATTGTTGTCATTTGTTTGTTTATGAAGTCTAATTTATTATTTTATTATTTTTTATTTTATGGTTTTTCTCTAATCTGTCTCAGAAAGGTTTGTCTGCTGCCAAGTAATCAAGGGAGATGGCTCCTGTTTTCCTCTAAAAGCTTTACAGTTGTGTTTGGTAGTCCTTTTGTTTTGTTTTGAGACAAGGTCTCTCTCTGTTGCCCAGGCTGAAGTGCAGTGGCACCACTGAGGCTTACTATAACCTCCATCTCCTAGACTCAAGGGATCCTCCCACCTCAGCCTGCTGAGTAGCTAGAAATACAGGAGCACCACAATTACGGGTAATTTTTTAAAAAAGATTTTGTAGAGACTTAATTTATTTTTTATTTTTTAAATTTTTTTATTATACTTCAATTCTGGTATATGTGTGCAGAACATGCAGGTTTGTTACATAGGTATACATGTGGCATGGTGGTTTACTGCACCCATCAAACCATCATCTACATTAGGTATTTCTTCTAATGCCATCCCTCCCCTACCCCCCGACCCCCTGATAGTCCCCAGTGTGATGTTCCCCTCCCTACGTCCATGTGTACCCAATGTTCAACTTCCACTTATGAGTGAAAACATGTGGTATTTTATTTTCTGATTTTGTGTTAGTTTGCTGAGAATGATGGTTTCCAAATTCATCCATGTCCCTGAAAATTACATGAATTCAGCCTTTTTTCATGGCTGCATAGTATTCCACGGTGTATATGTACCACTTTATCCAACCTATCATTGACAGAAATTTGGACTGGTTCCAAGTCTTTGCTGTTGTGAACAGTGCTACCATAAACATACGTGTGTATGTGTCTTCATAGTAGAATGATTTATAATCTTTTGGGTATATACTCAGTAATGGGATTGCTGGGTCAAATGGCATTTCTTGTTCTAGATCTTTGAGGAATCACCACACTGCCTTCCACAATGGTAGAACTAATTTACCCTCCCACCAACAGTGTAAAAGCATTCCTATTTCTCCACATCCCCTCCAGCATCTGTGGTTTCCTGACTTTTTAATGATCGCCATTCTAACTGGCATGAGATGGTATCTCATTGCGGTTTTGATCTGCATTTCTCTAATGACCAGTGATGTTGAAACTTTTTCATATGTTTGTTAGCTGCATAATTGTCTTCCATTGAGAAGTGTCTTTTCATATCTTTTAAACAGATGGGTAGATGTCACTTCAGGATTCAAACTGAGGCTGTGTGCTTTCATACTCTTGACGACTAACCCACTGTTGTAATGTCAATACTAACTCCTGGTCAATGCCAGCTTCTTGTGAGCTTTGACTTGATCTGAACCTTGTCATAGATTTGTCTCCTACCTCTAGTCCTTAAATTGCAATTTTATAATGAATAAAAATTTGCTTTTCCTGTTCTTAAACCACATTTTAATAAAGTTTTTTTTTTTAAATGTGTTTATTTTCATTATAGATGATGGACACTAGACCTTTGTCAAAGGTATAGTTTGTGAACATTTGGTACCATTCTGTAGGTTTTATATTTATAGTGTTGATAATTTCTTTCCCTGTGCACATGTTCTTTGTTTTTACTAGATCCCATTTGTCATCCTTTGTTTCTGTTGCATTTGCTTTTGAAATCTGCGTCATAAAAGCTTTGTCCATTTCTATGTGTAGGATGGTATTTCCTAGCCAAAAAGCATATGAAAAATGCTCAAAATCACTAGTTATTAGCAAGGTCAGGGAATCAATCTAAACGCTCATCAGTGGTAGACTGGGTAAAGAAAATGTGGTACACATTCAGCATGGAATACTATGAAGCAATAGGAAAAGCAAGACTATGTCTTCTGCAGGCAGAATATGGATGGAAGATGGAGCACATTATCCTTTGCAAATTAATGAACTAATGCAGGAAAAGAAAATCAAATACTGCATGTTCTCACTTGTAAGTTGGAGCTAAATGGTTAGGACATACCAACACATAGAGGGAAACAACAGACACTGGAGACTTCCAGATGGTGGAGTGTTGGATTTTTTTTGAGTTTAGAGGCTGAGTCAATTTAAAACTAGATAGATAGATAGATAGATAGATAGATAGATAGATAGATAGATAGATAGATGATAGATAGATAGATAGGACCAAACAGATAAAGAGAAAAGTGAAAACTCAGGGAATGAAAAACTTTTGACTCTTGAGTGGCTACATGGTCACCTAGCTTCATGAGCTTTAGCTGGGCTGAATTCAGTTACTAAAGGTAAAATTTACCAGTGGGATTTAGAGATGGATCATAGATATATCCCCAGGGAGTTAGTTCACTGAACGCGTAACAAAATGGAAACAAATAAGAAAACTACAAAATGTTAATTCCCTCAGTTATTGTTATCTGTAATCACTAAAATGAAAGTAAAAGAGAGCTGAATTTTGCCTTGAGGCTGGGTCAAAATTACATGTGAGTCTTTCTCAGCTCAGGCCACTAGCCCCAAAGCTACACACAACACACACACACACACACACACACGCACACACACACACCCCTTAAGCCAGGGCAACAAAGTTAACTTTGAGGCCTGTAGTTACCAAGAAGATAGTCAATGTGGGGTAAGGGAAAACCAAGTTAACTATCAAACCCAAAGGGTATAATGTAAAGAAATTCCTCTATTTTGTGGAGTAATATAATCAGTTTCCTGAGAAACATTTACTATAATTGATTGGAAAAATAACTACTTTAAGGACAGTATTTTTTATTTTAAATGCTACAGAATGAAAGAGCCTGGGTTTATGCAGGTCCCACAGCTCATGATTGAACAATCACTGAGGAGTATATGTGACCCAGC
>NW_012108842.1:242428-244932 GCF_000951045.1 Mandrillus leucophaeus
TACCTCTGTTTTTTTTGTGTTTGCCTTAGATTGCAGAAATTTTTTTAAAAAAAGAAGCAAAGTTTGTAATCTAATGGGAAAAGTGACATTGCCTGTGGCAGTGTTGAGACAAGTTTAGATAAAGATTGACAAAAGGGCTTGAGCCTCTTGGCTCACCCTTCTTCTGGGAGGGTTTATTTTTCACCAGAAGTGTAAATTGATTTGAAGATAAAGAAGAAAAGATCCCAGGATCAGAACATAAAATTGTCAACATTGAAAGGATTATGAAATTTAAGATGTTTAAAAAGGATATATGTAAGGTGGTTGTGACGCTTTTACCTAAATGTCTTATGAAAATGGATATTCTATCTGAATGGGGGCTATTTCAAAATTCAAAGGTGAACAGATGCCATCTTGTTTGGAAATCTGCTGCACCAATTAAAGGAGAGTCAAAGAAATCTTTTACTTTTGAGTTTTTTATAGTTTAGAGCACCTAGGTAAAATTTGCATTTTTAAGCGACTTTACTGTTCTAAGTTCTCCAAAATTTGGAAACTGTTCATGAGTATTTTTATTTTGTGACAGTACTGTTATTGGCATAAGATTAGTAAAGATACATGTTTTTAAAATAGGACAATTGGAGACACTAGTTATTTTACCAAGGCTTTGAATAGAATAACATATTTTTGGCTGAAGTTCCAACAAAGCTAACTTGAAAAAAGCCAGTGTGGTTGATCAGTTCTTGCTGCACTTTATGTGAATAATAAGACCAAGTATAATAATCCTAAAACTTATTTTGCACACAAATTCATCTTAACCATAACTTTTTTTTAGTATGAAAAAGAACTAGAGATAGAGAAATTGGTTCAAAAGAAAAGTGACTTTTGTTGTTGCGTGCAGATTGAATCGTGACTTATTTCTTGGTTGCAATAATGCCGTAAAGAATACCAGGTTATCATTTTTCTTCATGTTTTCATTTGGCACCCCAATGGAATAGTTTTTTTTTTTTTTTTCTGCTCTGACACACACATTCTCTTTTGTCAATTTATTAATGTTACTAATGTCTCCTAGTTTTACATCTGAGAAAATCAGGATCATACTATTCTGAAGATAAGAGATGATTTGACAGAGCCTGTTAATCTCCCTCATTTGAAATCCTATTGGGCTTGATTTGTTTTTTTACTGCAAATGCCCTGCTGCAAAACTATACAAGTACCTTCCCTCTAAGTGCAGGGACTACCACAGAAATGGTGGGAGCATGAGATTTTAAGGGTCACTTTTGAGGGATAGAATTAATTCAGACTCTACAAATCAAGAATGGGAGGTAAACAGCTGGTAAAACTAGTAACTTAGATTTCTGAGCTATTGCATGGCACATTTTTATTTATCACAACCATAAAGAATTTTCTGCTTCCTGTAGAACTAAAATAAAATTATTACAGATAAAATATTAAGATACCTCATGATAATGTATCCTGGATATAATGCTAACAATTATGGGTTTTTATTTAGATAGATACAAATTTGAAACATATTTTATAAGCCACATTAGAATAAATTACTAAAAGACTTCAAAAAGTCTTGCAGCACAGCAAAAGCCTCTAAATTGCAAAAAAAAAAAAAAAAAAAAAGGATTTTTATCAATGTTCATGTATTGTATAGCTAATTGCTATAAGTCTGTAACTAAAAATAAGATTATATTAGTCCCACACATAGCAGTTAAAGATAAGTTAGTTTTTTAACCTCACCTTTGGCATTTTGTTTCTTGGGTTTTATATTACTTTAAAAATTTTAAGGGTTAATTATAATGCTTGTCCTTATTCATTTCTGTCTTGTCTAGAACATTTAAGTTGACTGTAAATATTTTGGCTCTAAGTCTGTTAGCCATAGGTGTTTCAACCACAGACAGTAGGAACCCAGGGCAGGCAGCCTTGCCATCCCAGCAATGCTATGGAAAATAATAGGAGTTTGCTGGCCATTGACCTTGCCTCTGGCAAACTCTGGCAGGAAGTTGAAAAACGTAAATCAAAAATATTATTCTAAGGCCCACAATCATCTCAATGAACACTTCCTCTCATGAAGAGCATTCCAAAGTTAACCTGGAAAGCTAGTTCAAGCCATGATGGAAATGGGGGAAATGGGGCATACTCCATTACAGACTCCCCCATTTTGTAATTCAGGAAAAGCAGATAGCATTACATCACCACAGAACAAAAGACTGATAGAATACACTCTTTAAGTTTGATTAAAAAACATTTATAACCTATTGTCTCTGAAGCCTGTTACCTGGAGGCTTCATCTGCATGATAAAACCTTGGTATCCACAGTCCTTCATCTTAATGCAGAATTTTTTTTTCTATTGATTCTAATGCTTTAGACAATAAAATAATTCTTTTAACCAATTGCCAATCAGAAAATCTTTGAATCTAACTATGACATTCAGAATCCCATTTGCAGTTGCCCCACCTTTTCGGACCAAACCAATGTACCATTTATATGTATTGATTGATGTCTGATGTCTCTCTAA
>NW_012108842.1:244982-252801 GCF_000951045.1 Mandrillus leucophaeus
AGTTGCCCCACCTTTTCAGACCAAACCAATGTACCATTTATATGTATTGATTGATGTCTGATGTCTCTCTAAGTTGTATAAAACCAAGTTGCAGCCTCAGCACATTGGGCACATGTTCTAAAAATTTGAAAGCTGTGTCATGGGCCATCAGTCACTCATATTTGGGCCGTAATAAATCTCTTTGAATATTTTACAGAGTTTGACTTATTTCCTTACAGTAATTTGACACTTGAGCATGTGGGAACTCAGAGAAAACTCAGGAGCCCCAAAACATTGCCTGAACTTGAAGCTAAGGTACCATCAGGGGATCTTTGAAGCCCTTTCTAACTTTAGACTCCTCTGATGGAACTGGTAAGTCCTCTTGAGCCCTGGATCTCCCTTTGATTGACAGACACTGTTTTTTCCTGAACTTATTTCTTTCCTAGGAAGTTGTTTAAGATTCTAATTCTAGTTCTTGGGTGCATTCTGAAAGGTCTTCTCCATTGCCTTTTCTCCAGAAGATAAACTCAATTGGCTTGTCTGCACATTTGCATGAAGAATAGAGCTGTCATTTTTATAGATAAATGAGAGACTGAGTTCCTAAGCTCTAAAGAGAAAGAATATTTTGCTCCTCCCAGAAAATGGGCCCTGGGTGACCTGAGGCTACGTGGGAACGTCTAGGTGTTTGACTCCCACTCCCATTACGTACAGTGCCCCTACAGAGGATGCCCAACATAATTGTTTCAAAAGGCTTATTCAGCAAATGCACATAAAAGCTTATATCTCAGTGTTTTCACCCTTCTCAGAGGTGATAGACTTCTACAAAGAGAAACTAAGATGCATAAGAAGGCAGACACAACTTAGTAGTAAAACACTGTGAAGTCTTGTGCACAATCAGCACACAGTGACCCACCACACACATAAAACATTAGGCCATAGCTTGGTTCCTCTTCTTAAGAAAAAAAAGTAAGAAAAAAATTAATAATGAGGAAAAACAAGAAAACCAAACCCCCTTTGAGCACTCATTTGGTTTGATTGAACATCTAGTTGCAAATGTTTCTGTAAAATGAAGTTTGAGAGCATGCCAAGTTTTCTAGTACTCCAGCTGGTTACAAATAATGGTCTGTTGTGCACATTTTAAACTGATGGGCAAATCACAGCAAGTAAAAATTCAGAACCCTAAAATTGATACCCAACTGGAAAGTTTCTAAGTGTTTTTGTTTGTTTGTTTTCTACCTGCTTTAAATATGCTCTTATAATCTATTTGGATCCAGCCACTATTTGTTTTGTTCATGTAAAAAAGTGAGTTTACATCAATATTTCAGAGCTAGAGTTCTAAAGTAAAAGTTACAGAATCTTTGTATGATTGTGCATGTATCTCCTTATGTATTTCTGCACATATTTTGTTATATATTATGGCTGCAAAGTACCACATTAAATTAAAGGAACACTCATAAGTTAAAAAAAAAAAAAATAAGCCCAATGGATTTTCAAATTCATGAGACTTAAGTAAAATTTTCAGTGAATAAGCTAGCTTTAAAATTATTGATAAAGTAATATTAGAGATGTCTTATGAATTGTCAGCATTTTTTGGTCCATTTATTGATTAGGCAGTTTCATACCTATCCCTGACAAATACTATAAGGTGTCAAAATTTGACATAAGGTTTATAAAACTACACTGCTCCAAACACAATGATCTTTGCTTGTGTAATTTTTGGAAAAAAAAATTAATATTGTTTGTTGAATCAAACAGCTAAATTCTGAGTTATTGATAAAAGACCCATATGTTTAAGTTCTTTACTTACATAAAAACATGAAATTCATAGTGAGACATGAAGCTGGTTGGGCTTCTGGGTTGGGTGGGTACTTGGAGAACTTTTCTGTCTAGCTAAAGCATTGTAAACACACCAACCAGCAGCACTCTGTGTCTGGCTAAATGTTTATAAATGCACCAATCAGCACTGTGTAAAAACACACCAGTCAGCACTCTGTGTCTAAAGATTTGTAAATACACCAATCAGCACTCTGTAGAAACGGACCAATCAGCACTCTGTAAAATGGACCAATCAGCGCTGTGTAAAATGGGCCAATCAGCAGGACATGTGCAGTGCCAAATAAGGGAATAAAAGCTGATCACTTGAGCCAGCAGTGGCAACCCACTCCGGTCATCTTCCATGCTGTGAAAGCTTTGTTCTTTCACTCTTTGCAATAAATCTTGCTGCTGCTCACTCTTTAGGACCACACTACCTTTAAGAGTTGTAACACTCACTGCCAAGGCCTACAGCTTCACTCCTGAAGTCAGCAAAACCACAAATCCACCAGGAGAAATGATCAACCCTGGACATGCCACCTTTAAGAGCTGTAACACTCACTGCAAAGGTCTGCGGCTTCACTTCTGAAGTCAGCAAGACCACTAACCCACCAGGAGAAATGATCAATCCTGGACATGCCACCTTTAAGAGCTGTAACACTCACTGCAAAGGTCTGCGGCTTCAATTCTGTAGTCAGCAAGACCACTAACCCACCAGAAGGAAGAAACTCTGGACACATCTGAACATCTGAAGGAACAAACTCCAGACTCACCATGTTTAAGAACTGTAATACTTACTGTGAGGGTCTGCAGCTTCATTCTTGAAGTCAGTGAGACTAAGAACCCACCAGAACAAACCAATTCTGCATACATTTTGGCAACCACGAAGGGACAGTCGACTATCACCAAGAAGCGAGCACCATCGGACACTATTACTTGCTATTCTGTCCTATTTTTCCTTAGAATTCGGAGGTTAAGTACCAGGCAACTGTCAGCCAGTGAAAAGCACGGCTGCTGGACTAAAGACATGGGTGTCAGGCTTTCTGGGAAAGGGTTCTTTAACAACCCTCAACTCTTCAGAGTTGGGAGTGTTGGCTTGCCTGAACCAGCTTCTGCTTTTCCTGTACTTCTGGGCTGAACCAAGGGTTGACAGAGTGGAAAGCCATTCGGCTCTGGGGGCCTGACAGCAAGTTGGTTGACCTTGCAGCCATGAGTGGAACTCTCAAAGTCATGTCACCCAAGCGAGACTCACCCATCTATCTTATCTATCCTGACCCTTGCCTCCTGGGACCTAATGCCTGGCAGACAAACTTCCTCTCATCTCTCTTCTCCAAGGCTAGTCCTGCTTCTAAAAACCACTCCCTGTCTCTGATGCTTTTCTAGTTTCTCCTATAAGAATGATTTCCAGTATAAATTCCAGGACTCTATTACCTTCTTTAGGCACCAGGGCTCACCAAGCAGACAGACATAATTTTTGCCCAAAGCTCCATCATAGGGGGAACTATCTGGAATTTTAGGATCCCTCCTCAGACAAGCAGGCCTAAGAAAAGCTATTCCAGAAGCCAGGATACGAGGAAACTCAGAAATTGTATCCCTCCTATTCATATAAGTGAGACAAAAGGCATCACTCTTCCAACACTGGAGATCTCTTCCCTCCCTCAGGGTATGGCCCTCCACTTCACTTTTGGGGCATAACATCCTTATAGGACACAGGTAAAGTTCCAAGACTGATGTTCATGCCACGCTCCTTCTCACCAGGGTGCACACACATCACTGCCTCCAAAACACCTGATTGAAACCTGTTTCTGGTGGGGCCACCTCACCTCTCCAGGATGGCTTTCTCTGAAGCCAGTTCTTCCATCACAGTGGAAGTAAAGAAAATTATGAAAACTAGCAGGGAATGCTTAGGACTCTAACAGGCTTTTGAGAATGCATCAGCAAGAGACAGAAAATCTGACCTTCCTTGGTCCTCCTTGTTGTCTAGGAGAAAAACTAGTGTCTCTGCTGCTGCGTTGGTGAGCACAACTATTCCGATCAGCAGGGTCCAGGGACTGTTGCGGGTTATTGGGCAGGGGGAGAAACAAACAGACCAAAACCACAGGTGGTTTTGTCTTTCAGATGGGAGACACTTAAGCACCAACAGGTTCACCCTTGAAATGTATCCTAAGCCATTGGGACCAATTTGACCCACAAACCCTGAAAAAGAGGCAGCTCATTTTTTTCTGCACTACAGCCTGGTCCCAATATTCTCTCTCTGATGGGGAAAAATGGCCACCTGAGGGAAGTATAAATTACAATACTATCCTGAAGCTTGACCTTTTCTGTAAGATGGATGGCAAATTGAATGAAATACCTTATGTCCAAGCTTTCTTTTCATTGAAGGATAATACACAACTATGCACAGCTTGCAATTTACATCCTGCAAGAGGACCTCTCAGTTTACCCCCATATCCTAGCCTCCCTATGGCTCCCCTTCCTATTAATGATAAGCCTCCTCTAATCTCCCCCACCCAGAAGAAAATAAGCAAACAAATCTCCAAAGGACCACAAAACCCCCCAGGCTATTGGTTATGTCACATTCAAGCTGTAGGAGGAGGGGAATTTGGCCCAACCCAGGTACATGTCCCCTTCTCGCTCTCTGATTTGAAGGAGAGCCAGGCAGAGCTGGAGAAGTTTTCAGATGATCCTGATAGGTACATAGATGTCCTACAGGGTCTAGGGTAAACCTTTTCTCACTTGGAGAAATGTCATGCTGTTGTTAGATCAAACCCTGGCCTTTAATGAAAAGAATGTGGCTTTAGCTGTAGCCTGAGAGTTTGGAGATAGCTGGTATCTTAGTCAAGTAAATGATAGAATGACAGCCGAAGAAAGGGACAAATTCCTTACCGGTCAGCACGCCATCACCAGTATGGATCCCCACTGATACCTTGACTCAGATAAAGGGGACTGGAGTCACAAACATCTGTTGACCTGTGTTTTGGGAGGACTAAGGAGAATTAGGAAAAAGCCCATGAATTACTCAATGATGTCTACTGCAACTGAGGGAAAGGAAGAAAATCCTTCTGCCTTCCTTGAGAAGCTATGGGAGGCCTTAAGAAAATATACTCCCCTGTCACCCAACTCACTAGAGGGTCGATTGATTCTAAAAGATAAGTTCATTATCCAATCACCCGCAGTAATCAGGAGAAAGCTCCAAAAGCAAGGCCTGGGCCCTGAACAAAATCTGAAGGCATTATTAAACCTGGCAACCTCAGTGTCCTACAATAGGGATCAAGAGTAACAGGCCCAAAAGGAAAAGCAAGATCAAAGAAAGGACACAGCCTTAGTCATGGCCCTCAAACAAACAAATCTTGGTAGTTCAGAGAGGACAGAAAATGTAGCAGGTCAACAACCTGATAGGGCTTGTTATCAGTGTGCTTTACAAGGACACTTTAAAAAAGATTGTCCAATGAGAAACAAGCCGCCCCCTCGTCCATGTCTGCTATGCCGAAGCAATCACCGGAAGGTGCACTGTCCCAGAGTGCAATGGTTCTCTGGGACAGAAGCCCCCAACCAGATGATCCAGTAACAGAACTGAGGGTGCCTGGGGCAAGTGCCAGCTTGTGTCATCACCCCCACTGAGCCCCGGGTATGTCTAACCATTGAGGGTCAGGAAATTGACTTCCTCCTGGACACTGGCACTGCCTTCTCAGTGTTAATCTCCTGTCCTGGAATACTGTCCTCAAGGTCCGTTACCATCCGAGGAATCCTGGGACAGCCTGTAACCAGGTATGTCTCCCACATCCTCAGTTGTAATTGGGAGACTTTGCTCTTTTCACACGCCTTTCTTGTTATGCCTGAAAGTCCCACACCCTTATTAGGTAGGGATATATTAGCCAAAGCTGGAGCTATTATCTACATGAATATGGGGAATAAATTACCAATTTGTTGTCCCCTACTTGAGGAGGGAATCAACCCTGAAGTCTAGGCATTGAAAGGACAATTTGGAAGGGAAAAAAATGCCCACACGGTGTAAATTAAGCTAAAAGATCCAACCACTATTCCTTATTAAAGGCAACATCCCTTGAGGCCTGAAGCTCATAAAGGATTACAGGATATTGTTAAAAACTTAAAAGAACAAGGCTTAGTAAGGAAATGCAGCCGTCCCTGCAACACCCCAATTTTAGGAGTACAAAAACCGAACGGTAAGAGGAGACTAGTGCAAGTTCTTGGATTCATCAATGAGGCAGTAATTCCTCTATATCCAATTGTACTCAACTCCTGTACCCTGCTCTCTCAAATATCAGAGGAAGCAGAATGGTTCACTGTTCTGGACCTCAAGGATGCCTTCTTCTGTATTCCCCTGCACTTTGACTCCCAGTTTCTCTTTGCCTTTGAGGATCCCACAGACCACACATCCCAATATATGTGGATAGCCTTGCCCCAAGGGTTTAGGATAGCCCTCATCTGTTTGGTCAGGCACTGGCCCAAGATCTAGGACACTTCTCAAGTCCAGGCACTCTGGTCCTTCATTTTCTAGTATGATGTATAACATAATCAATGCTAGATAAGCCTTTTAAAGCAGTAATTCTTACAAAGGATCAGAGTAACCATTCTTAAAGACCTAAGCAAATCTGCCCTTGTAACTGTATTCATGTTCACTTCCACAGCTGCTCCTTTGACTTTCATGTGAGAGGTGTTATCAGGCTGATCACCAAACATGGGAGCTCCCACCATAGGGACTCCATGGTAAATAACTTCATAGATCCAATTTATAACACCAAGAGTGATAAAAGCTTTGGTTTGGGGATGATCTAGTTTGGGAACAGAGTGAGAAGTAAGGTTTTTATTATCATATCTTAAAGGAATTTCAGAGATACGTAGGGAAAAAAGTCAATGAAGTGTCTCACTGAAGAGGGCAGAATTTTTCTACAAAAGTGAACAAAAAGGGCATTATTACATAAGAAATTTTCTATCTTAAAGAAAAGAGGCATTAATTTATTTCTATATTGCTTGAAACTCACTTTAAAAATAGAAAGTAAGAATCAAAAAAAATTAATGACCTATGAATTAATTATATATACTTTAAAATTAAAGGTAAAGTAACAAACTATACATTTTAAAGTTTTGTTACATTTATTAGGTGTTAAATTGTTATTTAGTGTTTACCTCATGAAATTCTTTATTTTTACTTTGTAATAACTTTACCATGAAGATCATTTTGCAGTATCTAAACATAGAGCTGAGTATTGGTGCCTAATGTAGTTGGTTTTGCACAACTGACTCCAGAGAAAACACAACAACACTAACTTAATCAAAGCTCCAGACAAATTATTCCATTTCCTACAGAGAAGAAATTGTCATCATTATAAAGACGCAGTACCACATAGAGTAATATACTTTATGTATACTTCTAAAATAAAATTTTGAAGTTGTCATATACATAGTTATATTGTCCCTATATTCTGGTGCATTTTTAGAATAGAAATGAGAAAGTTTGTGTTCAAAACATACGATTTCAGTACATAATAATTATTTGCTAGAAAAAGCACACAACCAGATAATTATACAGAACATCTAAGTGAGAAATGTCCAGCTCATTTAATATTTAGTAGACATCAAATTCTAAAAACATAATGTTTTGCACACTCATAAAACTATTTCAACAATATCAAGTGTCAATTTGTTGACATTTTGTGATGTCAACAAAATGATAAAATTTTTAAAAACCAACATAAATTCCCCCACAAAAGCACAACTAGTAGCTATCCAAATACAAAAATGCCGCTCTGAATTCACCAGATCTCAATAGAGAAGGAGAAAACCCCAAGATTCACAGATGTGAGAAAATTTATGATTGGAAAGATAAAAATATTTTGGACTGTACCAACCCCCTTCCACACACCAAAATGACACCACTGTGAGAGAACTTCGTTTTACCTGCAGTTATCAAAAAGGGAGGAGGGAATTTCAAGTGGACATTCAGTTTCTTCCACATTTGTCCCACACCACAGGAGGTATTAAGAATGGTCAGGCCGGGCGCGGTGGC
>NW_012108842.1:252851-253969 GCF_000951045.1 Mandrillus leucophaeus
AGGTGTTAAACTGTTATTCAGTGTTTACCTCATGAAATTCTTTATTTTTACTTTGTAATAACCTTACCATGAAGATCATTCTACAGTATTTAAACATAAAGCTGAGTATTGGTCCCTAATGTAGTTGGTTTTGCACAACTGACTCCAGAGAAAACACAACAACACTATCTTAATCGAGCTCCAGACAAATTATTCCATTCCCTACAGAGAATTGTCATCATTATAAAGATGCAATACCACATAGAATAATATAGTTTATGTATACTTCTAAAATAAAATTTTGAAGTTGTCATATATATAGTTATATTGTCCCTATATTCTGGTGCATTTTAGAATAGAAATGAGAAAGTTTGTGTTCAAAACATATGGTTTCAGCACATAATAATTATTTGCTAGAAAAAGCACACAACCAGATAATTATACAGAATATCTAAGTGAGAAATGTCCAGCTCATTTAATATTTGGTAGACATCAAATTCTAAAAACATAATGTTTTGCACACTCATAAAACTATTTCAACAATATCAAGTGTCAATTTATTGACATTTTGTGATGTCAACAAAATGATAAAATTTTTAAAAACCAACATAAATCCCCCCACAAAAGCACAACTAGTAGCTATCCAAATACAAAAATGCCACTCTGAATTCACCAGATCTCAATAGAGAAGGAGAAAACCCCAAGATTCACAGATGGGAGAAAATTTATGATTGGAAAGATAAAATTTTTTTTGACTGTACCAACCCCCTTCCACACACCAAAATGACACCACTGTGAGAGAACTTCGTTTTACCTGCAGTTATCAAAATGGGAAGAGGGAATTTCAAGTGGACATTCAGTTTCTTCCACATTTGTCCCACACCACAGGAGGTATTAAGAATGGTCAGGCCGGGCGCGGTGGCTCAAGCCAGTAATCCCAGCACTTTGGGAGGCCGAGACGGGCGGATCACGAGGTCAGGAGATCCAGACTATCCTGGCTAACACGGTGACACCCCATCTCTACTAAAAAATACAAAAAACTAGCTGGGCGAGGTGGTGGGCGCCTGTAGTCCCAGCTACTCGGGAGGTTGAGGCAGGAGAATGGCGTGAACCCGGGAGGCGGAGCTTGCAGTGAGCTG
>NW_012108842.1:254019-256482 GCF_000951045.1 Mandrillus leucophaeus
GAGACGGGTGGATCACGAGGTCAGGAGATCGAGACTATCCTGGCTAACACGGTGACACCCCATCTCTACTAAAAAATACAAAAAACTAGCTGGGCGAGGTGGTGGGCGCCTGTAGTCCCAGCTACTCGGGAGGTTGAGGCAGGAGAATGGCGTGAACCCAGGAGGTGGAGCTTGCAGTGAGCTGAGATCCGGCCACTGCATTCCAGCCTGGGCGACAGAGTGAGACTCCATCTCAAACAAACAAACAAACAAACAAACAAAAGTGTTCAGAGGGCTGCACCACCTGTGGTAAATTGGAGACAAGAGTGACAGTAGCAATCACAGTGATTGGCAAACAGATCTTGGCATCTGCTTTATATTCCTAGCGACAGGGATGCCACACAGAGGAGTCTGACCAGAACCATAGCACTGCAGGGGGCAAGATCTAAAGGAAGGTCTGAATTTTTGACAAGATTTTTCACAATTCCCAGGTCATCATGTGGAGATTTTCCATGGCCGGGAAACAAGCATAAGGTTTGAAATTAAGTTCTAATGATTGTTTAAATCTCTCTCAGACCTAGAAATCACTGCAACTCTGGGTTTAAGTTCCAGTGCAGCATTTAAGTTCAGAGGCTCACAATAAGTCTCCCAAGACTGGAAAACAACATAAGAGCAAATATTGAGTTTTGGTATTTGCAGTCATGTCTCAAAATCACCAAAACATAAGCTGTTGAGTCAGTAAACAGAAGTCACTGTGCAACTAGCAAATTCATTATCTATTGACAATAGAAACAGAGTAAAATCATACAAATGTGTGAATTTAAATTTTTACAACTACTGAAACCTTTATTATGCACTATAAAACATTTATTCACAGATGATTTAAATATAAAATAGGTTTCCTATGAACAGGCCTCAAATTAATCATATGGCATAGAATACTGAGGTGATCATAAGTGGCTCAATTCTTTCCCATTTATTCTACTGCAGACACATCTACAAGAAAAAATGACATAGAACAACATATATAGCCTTGTATAAAATGATGGAAAACCCAGGCATGGTGACGCACACCTGTAAACTCAGAACTTCGGGAGGCCATGGTTGGCAGATCTCCTGAGGTCAGAAGTTCGAGACCAGTCTGGCCAACATGGTGAAACTCAGTCTCTACTAAAAATACAAAAATTAACCAGATGTGGTGGCAGCACCTATAATCCCAGCTAGTTGGGAGGCTGAGGCATGAGAATTGCTTGAACTGCGAAGGCAGAGGTTGCAGTGAGACAAGATTGTGCCCCTGCACTCCAGATTGGACGTTGAAGTAAAAAAAAAAAAAATGAAGGAAGAATGTTTACCAATTGTTAAAATCGGAGGGAAATCTATGAATAGATGCTTGTACGACCTGTGACAAGATGACTTTTTGGAGGAAAATTAATGAGACATAGTTTCTAGAAGTAAGGAAAAAAATTTACCTTACAGGGTTCAGTGGTCCTATTAAAAACTAAATAAGGAGAAAATGTATGGAACTAGAGGTCTCTCCAGACTGTAGCAGAGATAATTGAAAAAATTGTGAATGGATGCTCTTACAACACAGAACATGAAGGATGTTGCAGAAAGCAACACCTGTTGAATATTTCCTCAAGAAAACGACATGAGGAACTGAGCAGTCATACACAATTGGAAGATTTGTACTCAAGGATTCTAGATAGAGGGGACAATCAGAATGAGATTTTGATTTTCGATTTTTATATTTGTTTTCTAAGGCACTGCTCTGTCGTCCAGGTTGGAGTGCAGTGGTGTGATCATGGCTCACTTCAGCCTCAACCTACTAAGCTCAAGAGGTTCTCTCACCTCAGCCTCCAGAGTACCTGGGACCACAGGCGCATGTTACCACACCCAACTATTTTTTTTTTATTTTTATTTTTTGTAGTGATGAGCTCTCATTGTGTTGTCCATGCTGATTTCAAACTCCTGGGCTCAAACAGTCCTCTCATTTCAGCATCCCAAAGTGTTGAGATTACAGATGTGAACCACGATCGCTTTACAAAGTGAGATTTTTAAATAAACGTGATTCAAATGTTCAGAATTGAAAGAGTCACTAACATAAAAGAAAAATGGGATGAGGTGAGAAGGTTGAATAAAAAGTAATAAGATATTTTTGAAATCAGAAATGTGCTCCCTCATTATATGAAATGTTGGTTGACTACATAAAATAAAGTGGAAATGAATGATTGACGGATACAGCCCCCAAGAAGAATCACTTAATGCTCCAAAAACTGATTAAAATCTAAAAGTGTTGCTTTTTAACACCTTCCGTTAAAGCTTTCCTGATTAGTTTTTCTTCAAAAGCTCTCTTGCTTCTACTTGTTTTCTTGGTCTTAACTACCCATTATATGCTTTGTTATTTATGCCCTGATTGAATGTGATTGTCTAATTTTTTATTTCATTCTGTCCTACCCCTTGCAACCTGCATGTCCTCATTATTAT
>NW_012108842.1:256532-266414 GCF_000951045.1 Mandrillus leucophaeus
CCAGATGTGGTGGCAGCACCTATAATCCCAGCTAGTTGGGAGGCTGAGGCATGAGAATTGCTTGAACTGCGAAGGCAGAGGTTGCAGTGAGACAAGATTGTGCCCCTGTACTCCAGATTGGACGTTGAAGTAAAAAAAAAAAAAAAGAAGGAAGAATGTTTACCAATTATTAAAATCGGAGGGAAATCTATGAATAGATGCTTGTACGACCTGTGGCAAGGTGACTTTTTGGAGGAAAATTAATGAGACATAGTTTCTAGAAGTAAGGAAAAAAATTTACCCTACAGGGTTCAGTGGTCCTGTTAAAAACTAAATAAGGAGAAAATGTATGGAACTAGAGGTTTCTCCAGACTGTAGCAGAGATAATTGAAAAAATTGTGAATGGATGCTCTTACAACACAGAACATGAAGGATGTTGCAGAAAGCAACACCTGTTGAATATTTCCTCAAGAAAACGACATGAGGAACTAAGCAGTCATACACAATTGGAAGATTTGTACTCAAGGACTCTAGATAGAGGGGACAATCAGAATGAGATTTTGATTTTCGATTTTTATATTTGTTTTCTAAGGCACTGCTCTGTCGTCCAGGTTGGAGTGCAGTGGTGTGATCATGGCTCACTTCAGCCTCAACCTACTAAGCTCAAGAGGTTCTCTCACCTCAGCCTCCAGAGTACCTGGGACCACAGGCGCATGTTACCACACCCAACTATTTTTTTTTTATTTTTATTTTTTGTAGTGATGAGCTCTCATTGTGTTGTCCATGCTGATTTCAAACTCCTGGGCTCAAACAGTCCTCTCATTTCAGCATCCCAAAGTGTTGAGATTACAGATGTGAACCACGATCGCTTTACAAAGTGAGATTTTTAAATAAACGTGATTCAAATGTTCAGAATTGAAAGAGTCACTAACATAAAAGAAAAATGGGATGAGGTGAGAAGGTTGAATAAAAAGTAATAAGATATTTTTGAAATCAGAAATGTGCTCCCTCATTATATGAAATGTTGGTTGACTACATAAAATAAAGTGGAAATGAATGATTGACTGATACAGCCCCCAAGAAGAATCACTTAATGCTCCAAAAACTGATTAAAATCTAAAAGTGTTGCTTTTTAACACCTTCCGTTAAAGCTTTCCTGATTAGTTTTTCTTCAAAAGCTCTCTTGCTTCTACTTGTTTTCTTGGTCTTAACTACCCATTATATGCTTTGTTATTTATGCCCTGATTGAATGTGATTGTCTAATTTTTTATTTCATTCTGTCCTACCCCTTGCAACCTGCATGTCCTCATTATTATCGATCAATCCAACTGCAAAGTTCACCTTATTTGACTAAGGATTATTCATTAATTTTTACTTGTTTATCTGACCTTTATTAATTTTGTTTTTTTGCTAGTCACTCTGAACCATGGTCATGATGACTTAGGATTCTGCATCTCTTATGAGTAATACATTTATCCTTAATAAAGTCTTTATACTAAAGAAGAATCTAGTGAAAAATATCACTTGAAAAAATGAGAGCAGTGCACGAACAAAGTTCTGACTGGATCATAAACCCAAAAAGTGATTAGTGAGTTTAATAATTAGGGGCTAACAATGCAATCAGTGATACATCTTCATATACTTTGAATTGGTAAAACTTAATATCCACCATATGTAAAGCACCACATAACTGGCGACTCCAGTGCTGGTTTGTTGGGAGTAAGAATAGAGTGGTGATAGGTGAAGGGCACATGTGGATCAGCACTACAAGACTCCCTCTAACTAAGTCCAAGTTATCAACTACTGAAATCAAAAATCCAACCTGCTAGTATCGCAATTCTTTTTTTTTTTTTTTTTTTGAGACGGAGTCTCGCTCGTCGCCCATGCTGGAGTGCAGTGGCATGATCTCGGCTCACTGCAAGCTCCGCCTCCCAGGTTCACACCATTCTCCTGCCTCAGCCTCCCAAGTAGCTGAGACTACAGGCGCCCACCACCAGCCTGGCTAATTTTTGTATTTTTTGTAGAGACAGAGTTTCACTGTGTTAGCCAGGATGGTCTGGATTTCCTGACCTTGTGATCTGCCCGCCTCAGCCTCCCAAAGTACTGGGATTACAGGCATGAGCCACCACACCTGGCTTAGTATCACAATTCTTATTATACATTTGAACATTAGGCAAGTGACCACCAGTGGAACTGTGAAATCAGTAGGCCAACTCTAAGCTCACCTTTATCAGAACCTCTATATTCCCCACTTTCAAAAATGTTATTTTCAAAAGAAAGTCATGCCTCCTACTCATCCGAACTTTACCAAGGTTCAGTGCCCAAGGGTACAACTTTTAGAATAATAACAAATTAGATATTTGAAATTTTATCCTCACCAGTTTTCAATTTATTGTCCCTTGGTTCCAAATATAGCTTTATGATACTGAACCAGGATCCTGTAAGCATTCCTCTTTTGCCAGCTAATTGAATGTTAAGCTTCATCAACAGAGGACACCAGAATGATATTGAGGAGCTTGATTCAGGAAGGTACATCCCTTCCAAGGATCCACTCTTTAGTTATTCAGTAATGTTTATCATTAATGTTGGAGTTCAAGAATATGTATGTAAAAGAATATACTTAGGAATACTGAAGAATATACTTAAAGAATGTAAGGAGAAAACTTCTAATAGCACATTTGTTTAATCTTTTAAGAAATATTGCATTCTGCTTAGAAATTAATTCAGAAAATTCTGACATAAACCATTTGTCCTTGACATAGATAGATTCATCTTCATATGTTATCTTCAAGATTAAATTACAATTATTTTATTTTCGTGTTCAACTTCTGTGGTGCTTGTATATCCCTGTTTTTAAGCAGCATATTCAAACCATATTTTTAGGTCAAAATGGGTCTTAATTTTTTTTTAATCAAAATTATCTCAATTTTTTCCACAATGGAATAAAACTAGAAATAAATAAAAGAAAGAATATGGGAACATGTACAACTCTATGGAAATTAAATGTGTTCATAAACAACCATTGAATCTACAGAGAAATTATTTTAAAATATATGAGAAAAATAAAAATGGAAAAACAATATAACAAAACCTAGAAGATACAGAAAAAATAAGTTCTAAAACCACAAATATATACCAATAAATATCTTCATTAAAAATGCAGAAATGTCTTAAATAAGCAACATATACCACCTCAAGAAACATGAAAAACAGAAACTAAACTAAAAAATAGTAGAAAAGTGGCTGGGTGCGGTGGCTCACGCCTGTAATTCCAGCACTTTGGGAGGCTGAGGGTGGATCACGAGGTCAGGAGATCGAGACCATCCTGGCTAACACAGGTGAAACACAATTTTCCCAACACTCCAGTTTTAGTTTTCTGCACATGGTTAGCCAGTTTTCCCAACACCATTTATTAAATAGGAAATCTTTCTCTAGAATTTAGTTTTATTGAATATGTTGACTGTTTTCCATGTTACAAGTCTTTTATCACTAATATACTTTATTGAGAATGTAAATGTGCAATACAACTGAAAGTATAAACCATTTGGGAACCATCACAAATAGAAAACATAAAGGCCACTGTGCTTTTTATTAACATTTTATTAACATTTGACAATGAGGCATCCAAGAAAAGTCTGGAAGCCCAGTTCTTCCCATTTTTTCCAGCCCTTGGTAAAGATAACAGGAACAGTGATATATGACCATTTAGTATATTTTATGAATTAACATTTCAAGCAGAAATTTTAAAAAGTTGACTTTTTAAAATTGTTGTGTTAATGTTTAATGGATCAACATTAGAATGGTTTTGTTTATAGCTTAGAAAATAATTCCACCACATCTGGAAATAATTTTACTAACCTTTAAATGCAGGCTACATGAGTCCTCATTTCCAGTCTTCACTGTCTAATATATTTAATATATAGTCATAGTCATCCGTGAGAGTGAATAAATACCCATTAATGTCCATATCCAGATTCTTCTCCTTCCCTTGCTTAGTGCATTGGGACATACACCAATCTGACTAATTTAAAGTATGGTCTCTCACCTCATAAATTACCCTAACTGATTAGGAAGCTTTTACTCATGTCTTGTAGCAATGCTTTTGCATATGGTTAGCATCTTACTGTCTAAAGCTTTCTCAACCAGTTTCTCTATACACTTTCCTGAGTACCTTCTGCACCTGGTGCCATCATATGTATTCAAAATATATTCCCATAATCAATATGATTCTTTTAAAGTACATTATGAAACATATATTATTTTAATTCACATGCTAAGTAAATTTCCTCTTAATTTTTAGATATTCTTTGACAATATGACTTTCTGACTCTGACAACACATTTCCTTCTTCAATATCACACACTTCTCCAGTTTTGCATCACTCAGCATAAGCAGAGACACTGGTGGCATAGAGAAAAAAAAATTCAGGCTGGGTGCAGTGGCTCACACCTCTAATCCCAGCACTTTGGGAGGTTGAGGCGGGTGGATCTCAAGGTCATGAGTTCGAGACCAGCCTGGCCAACATGGTGAAACATTAGCTCTATTAAAAATACAAAAATTTGCAGGTCATGGTGATGCACACCTGTAATCCCAGCTACTCCAGAGGCTGAGACAGGAGAATCGCTTAAACCCCAGAGGTGGCGTTTGCTGTGAGCCAAGATTGCACCACTGCACTGCAGCCTAGGTGACAGAGCAAGACTCGGTCTCAGAAAAAATAAAGGAAAAAAAATTCATTAAAAACTATTTATTGCAGTTTCTAAGCTCTCCTTTTTACGGTATTGTTTTAAACATTTAAACATTATCTTTTAAAGCTCAGTTAGTGTCCCCAAATGTAATTATTACTACAATTTTGAAAACTAATGTGATCATAAAACCAAAGAACCAGAAGATGTGGAGAAATAGAAATGCTTTTACACTGTTGTTGGGAGTGTAAAGTAGTGGTATATTGCCATATGTGGAAAACTGAAATGGGACCCCTTCCTTACACCTTACAGAAAAATCAAATCAAGATGGATCAAAGACTTAAACATAAGACCTAATACCATAAAAATCCTAGAAGGAAACCTGGGCAATACCATTCAGGACATAGGCATGGGCAAAGACTTCATGTCTAAAACACCAAAAGCAATTGCAACAAAAGCCAAAATTGACAAATGAGATATAATTAAACTAAAGAGCTTCTGCACAGCAAAATAAACTATCATCTGAGTAAACAGGAAACCTACAGAATGGGAGAAAATTTTTGCAATCTATCCATCTGACAAAGGACTAATATCCAGAATCTACAAAGAACTTAAACAAATTTACAATTAAAAAAATCAAAAAGTGGGAAAAAGATATGCACTTCTCAAAAGAAGACATTTTTGCAGCCAACAGACGTATGAAAAAATGCTACTCATCACTGGTCATTAGAGAAATGCAAATCAAAACCATAATGAGATAGCATCTCACACCAATTAGAATGTCAATCATTAAAAAGTCAGGAAACAACAGATGCTGGAGAGGATGTGGAGAAATAAGAATGCTCTTACACTGTTGGTGAGAGTGTAAATTAGTTCAACCATTGTGGAAGACAATGGCAATTCCTCAAGGATCTAGAACTAGAAATACCATTTGATCCAGCAATCCTACTCCTGGGTATATACCCTAAGGATTGTATATCATTCTACTATAAAAACACATACATACATGAGTTTATTGTGACACTATTCGCAATAGCAAAGACATGGAACCAACTCAAATGTCCATCAGTGATAGACTGGATTAAGAAAATGTGGCACATATACACTATGGAATACTATGCAGCCATAAAAAAGGATGAGTTCATGTCCTTTGCAGGAACATGGATGAAACTGGAAACCATCATTTTCAGAAAACTATCACAAGAACAGAAAAGCAAACACCATATGTTCTCCCTTATAACTGGGAGTTGAAACATGAGAACACATAGACACAAGGAGGGGAACATCATACAGGAGCCTATCGGGGGGTGAAAGGATAGGGAAGGGATAGCATTAGAAGACACATCTAATGTAGGTGACGGGTTGATGGGTGCAGGAAATTACCATGGCACGCATATACCTATGTAACAAACATGCACATTCTGCACATGTACCCCACAACTTAAAGTATAATAAAAGAAGAAAAAAATAATAATAACACTGCAAAATTGATCTCTTCAGACATGCTACATTCTGCGATAATAATTTTGATTTCATAACTTAATAATTTCTCAAAATTTGTTTGTTCTCTAGTATTGAGCTTTTAACATAATTTAACAATGGATTGCTTTTCAGGTAATATAAATACATCTAATAGAAAAGATTAAAATATTTTTGAAGCCAAAAAAATGAATTTCTAATTTTTAAATAAAATAATTTTAAAAATTGAGAGATACAATAAATTGTTACTTTTCAGTTTTTTCACCTTCTGTAGTAATATAGTGCTTTAAAGATATTTTAATACAAATTTCAAACATCTTGTTAATATGTTCAAGGTGTCATTTGTGGTAGTAGATCTTTCATAGAGTGCTTTGTGATTATGTATTTTTCCCTAGAAAAATAATCTTTCCTAGAAATAATCTTTTAAATAGTATTTTGGACCGGTGTTCAGAAAAAGTAGAATACCTACTTGACTTTATTGAAATATTAAAAGAGTAATAATTTTTTGACAAGTAAAAACATGATATATGTTGAAAGAACACATGTTGATAATAAGCATAATTTGAGATGATGAGTGCTGTAGATTTAAAAAAAAAAAAAACTATGAAAAGGGGCATTTATTTATTCCTCAAAATTACTTGTGGAGATTAGATTTTCCTGAGAAAGAGAGGCTTCTACCTTGCTAGGTAAATGATTTTTTAAATGTATTCAGTTGTTTTTATTACATATTGACCATTTTAATTGTATATACTTACAGAGTATAAAGTGGTGTTATGACTTTATATACTTATATTTGGTATATAAAGAAAAAGAAAGTCTTTGAGATGAAATGCATTGGCCTAGATATTAATCTGCAGCATGAGTAGAAGACTAAATAATTCCAAAAAATAAAAGTTGTGTTCATGAATTTTGAGCATATGAATGACTCAAGGCTAGTACACAATATTGATATGATTATATGGTTAATATGCTAAATTGTTACAATTATACTCACTCTAATAGACTCATGAGAGTTGATCATTAATTTTCAAGACTTTTCCCTTAGCTGGTTGCTATAGCATTAGTTTCATTAGACACAATGGAGTGATTTACATCACCAAAATTGCCAAAGTGCTATAAAATATATTTTTCTTTTTTATTTTGTCTACTGAAGAAGTAGTTATTGAGTATTTATAGCACAACACTAGCTATTCAAATGTAGAAAACGGAGTCCGTATGTAGAGTAAAACACAGTAGATTCTAGGATTTATGAAATAGAGTAGCTCAAAGGAGAAAGTCTTTTATTGGTTTTCTATTGCTGCATGACAAACTACTCCATTTCTTAGTATCTTTTAACAAAAACAAACCTGTTTAGTTCATGTTTTCATGGTTCTTTTCACAATTTTGATCTAGGCTAGCATAGCTGCTCTCAGCAGGTCTTGACCATGTTCGTGTGCATATAAAACTATAGGAAGCCGGCTGATCCTAAAAGGCATTGGTTGTATGCTTTACAGTTGCCTGACCCCTGTCTTTGTAGGTGCATGCCATGTGGGTGTCTCTCATCTTCACAATGCATAACTGTAGTAGAAGTGCTAAGTAATGAAATATACTAGGAAAGTCTCATGCACTAAAGTAAATAACATTAAGAGAGTTACATCTTCCATCCATATTCCTCCTGCAAAAGACATAGTCTTGTTTTACCTATGGCTTCATAGCATTTCATGTTGAATGTGTAGCATATTTTCTTTATCCAGTCTACCACTGATAAGCATTTAGGTCGATTCCATGTCCTTGCTAATAATTAGTGATGTTGAGCTTTTTTCATATTCTTGTTGGCTAGGAAATACCATTCTAGTCATAGAAATGGGTAAAGCTTTCATGATGCAGATGCCAAAAGCAATTGCAACAGACAAAGGATGACAAATTGGATCTAGTAAAATTAAAGAGCATCTGCACAGCAAAAGAAACTATCAACACTGTAAATATAAAATCTACAGAATGGTACAAAATGTTTGCAAACTATAGATCCGACGAAGGTCTAATATCTAGCATCTATAATGAACATAAACAAATTTACAAGAAAAAATCAAATGACTTAATTAAGGCAAAGAACAGGAAAAGTAAATCTTTATTTATCAGAAAATTACAATTTAAGGACTAGAGATAGGAGAAAAATCTATGTCAAGGTTCAGGTACAGATGAGGGCAAAGCTCATAAGAAGTTGACATTGACCACGAGTTAGTATTGACATTTTAACAGTGGGTTAGTGGTTAAAAGTATGAAAGCAGATCGTGTTAGTTTGAATACTGAGCTGACATCTACCAGTCTTTTTTAAAGGATATGAAAAGATACTTCTCAAAAGAAAACATTTATGCAGACAACAATCAAATGAAAAAAAGCTCATTGTCACTGGAGCTTTTTCATTAGAGAAATGCAAATCAAAACCACAATGAGATACCATCTCTTGTCAATTAGAATGGCAATCATTACAAAGTCAGGAAACAACTGATGCTGGAGAGTATGTGGAGAAATAGTAATGCTTTAACACGGTTGAAGGGAATGTAAATTAGTTCAACCATTGTGGAAAACAGTGTGGTGATTTCTCAAGGATCTAGAATAGGAAATGCCATTTGACCCAGCCATCCCATTACTGGGTATATACCCAAAAGATTACAAGTCATTCTACTCTGAAGACACAGGCACACGTAGGTTTATTGTGGCACTGTTCACAATAGCAAAGACTTGGAGCCAACCCAAATGTCCATCAATGATAGACTGGATAAAGCAAATGTGGCACATACACACTATGGAATACTATGCAGTCGTAAAAAAAAGATGAGTTCATGTCCTTGCAGGGACATGGATGAAGCTGGAAACCATCATTCTCTGCAAACTAACACAAGAACAAAAAAGGAAACACCGTATGTTTTCATTCATAAGTGGGAGCTGAATATTGAGTACACATGGAGACAGGGAGAGGAACATCACACACTAGGGCCTGTCCAGAGGTTCGGAGGTAAGGGAGGGATAGCATTAGGAGAAGTACTTAATGTAGATGACAGGTTGATGGGTGCAGCAAACCACCATGGCACACATATACCTATGTAACAAACCTGCAAGTTCTGAACATGTATCCTAAAACTTAGTGTATAATAAAAAAAAAAATTAAAAAATTAAAAATAAAAAAAAATTAAGTCTCTACAAAAAACTTAAAAAAAAAAAATAGCCTAGTGTAGTGGTGCTCCTGTAGTCCTAGCTACTCAGGAGGCTGAGGTAGGAGGACCCCTTGAGCCTAGGAGTCGGAGGTTACAGTAAGCCTCAATGGCACCACTGCATTTCAGTCTGGGCAACAGAGAGAGACCTTGTCTCAAAACAAAGCAAAAGGATTACCAAACCCAAACATAAAGCTTTTAGAGGAAAACAGGAGCCATCTCCCTTGATTACTTGGCAGCAGGCAAACCTTTCTTAGACAGATTACAGAAAAAACATAAAAGAAAAAAATAATAAAATAATAAATACACTTCATAAACAAACAAATGAAAACAGCGAAAACTCCCACTCACAAGACACTGTGAAAGAACTGAAAAAGCAGTAGAAATAATCCAAGTATCCACTAATTGGAGAATGAATAAACAAATGGAGGTGCAGAATATACAGTTTACTCATATATATCTGTGACATACAACAATAGAGATGAATCCAAAACATGTTAGGCTGAGTGGAAACAAGTCACGAAAGAGTACATACTGCATGCATAATTTCA
>NW_012108842.1:268314-276027 GCF_000951045.1 Mandrillus leucophaeus
AAAAGCTCATTGTCACTGGAGCTTTTTCATTAGAGAAATGCAAATCAAAACCACAATGAGATACCATCTCTTGTCAATTAGAATGGCAATCATTACAAAGTCAGGAAACAACTGATGCTGGAGAGTATGTGGAGAAATAGTAATGCTTTAACACGGTTGAAGGGAATGTAAATTAGTTCAACCATTGTGGAAAACAGTGTGGTGATTTCTCAAGGATCTAGAATAGGAAATGCCATTTGACCCAGCCATCCCATTACTGGGTATATACCCAAAAGATTACAAGTCATTCTACTCTGAAGACACAGGCACACGTAGGTTTATTGTGGCACTGTTCACAATAGCAAAGACTTGGAGCCAACCCAAATGTCCATCAATGATAGACTGGATAAAGCAAATGTGGCACATACACACTATGGAATACTATGCAGTCGTAAAAAAAAGATGAGTTCATGTCCTTGCAGGGACATGGATGAAGCTGGAAACCATCATTCTCTGCAAACTAACACAAGAACAAAAAAGGAAACACCGTATGTTTTCATTCATAAGTGGGAGCTGAATATTGAGTACACATGGAGACAGGGAGAGGAACATCACACACTAGGGCCTGTCCAGAGGTTCGGAGGTAAGGGAGGGATAGCATTAGGAGAAGTACTTAATGTAGATGACAGGTTGATGGGTGCAGCAAACCACCATGGCACACATATACCTATGTAACAAACCTGCAAGTTCTGAACATGTATCCTAAAACTTAGTGTATAATAAAAAAAAAAATTAAAAAATTAAAAATAAAAAAAAATTAAGTCTCTACAAAAAACTTAAAAAAAAAAAATAGCCTAGTGTAGTGGTGCTCCTGTAGTCCTAGCTACTCAGGAGGCTGAGGTAGGAGGACCCCTTGAGCCTAGGAGTCGGAGGTTACAGTAAGCCTCAATGGCACCACTGCATTTCAGTCTGGGCAACAGAGAGAGACCTTGTCTCAAAACAAAGCAAAAGGATTACCAAACCCAAACATAAAGCTTTTAGAGGAAAACAGGAGCCATCTCCCTTGATTACTTGGCAGCAGGCAAACCTTTCTTAGACAGATTACAGAAAAAACATAAAAGAAAAAAATAATAAAATAATAAATACACTTCATAAACAAACAAATGAAAACAGCGAAAACTCCCACTCACAAGACACTGTGAAAGAACTGAAAAAGCAGTAGAAATAATCCAAGTATCCACTAATTGGAGAATGAATAAACAAATGGAGGTGCAGAATATACAGTTTACTCATATATATCTGTGACATACAACAATAGAGATGAATCCAAAACATGTTAGGCTGAGTGGAAACAAGTCACGAAAGAGTACATACTGCATGCATAATTTCATATAAAAGATATTCTAAAACAGTCTCCTCTGGGAAGTAAGGGCAGAGTTGGGCTTGGAAGAGACATGAAGGGACATTTTTGTGGTGATAATAATGTCTTATGGAGTTTGGGTTTATAGAGTTGTACGCATTTATTGAGACTCAGAAAACGTATAGTGAAGATATATGCATTTCATTGTAGGTAAATTTTATAGGAACATATTGAAAAAATATACTCTAGTCAGTTATATATATGCTGACTGTAAGTTAAAAAAAGCATCTTTTCCTAGTTTTTTATTGTTAAATTGAATTAATAAGAATCATATATCTTTCTTATCTGGTTATTGTGAGTAGTCATGCAATGGTTCTTAGAATATTTGGTAAAAATATTCTCATCATAAAGAGCTTCTCAGTAAATGTTTCCTATTATTATTGTCTTTTCTTGTTCTATTTTGATTTTAGAAGTTAAGAGGTCTTCAATATTTTACTTTGAGGCATTGTATGGAATGTTTTGAGGCATTTAGTGTGAAATAATTATGGACTAACAGACAAACAATAAGGATGAATATAAATATATGCTTACCAAGTTAAAAATACAAAGTGTTAATGTGTGACACTGCAGCAATAGCAATGGAGGTAACTTCTATTTATGTGGTTGCTTCCCAGTGTCACTGGACTCTGCACTTCAGTGTGTTTTTGTCGTGACTGGTAGCAGTTTTTCCTTTCCATATCTAATGCTTCCTTCAGGAGCTCTTGCAAGGTAGGCCTGGAGGTGATGAATTCTCTTAGCATTTGCTTGTCTGAAAAGGATTTTATTTCTCCTTCACTTTTGAAGCTTAGTTTGGCTGGATATGAAATTCTGGGTTAGAAATTCTTTTCTCTAAGAATGTTGAATATCGGTCCTCAATCTCTTCTGGCTTGTAGGGTTTCCACTGAGAGGTACACTGTTAGTCTGATGCACTTCCTTTTGTAAGTGACCTGGCCTTTCTGTCTGGCTGCCCTTAAGACTTTTTCTTTCATTTTGACTTTGGCGAATGTGATGATTATGTGTCTTGGGGATGGTCTTCTTATGGAGTATCTTATTGGGGTTCTATGCATTTCCTGAATTTGAATGTTGGTCTGTCTTACTAGGTTGGGGAAGTTCTGCTGGATGATATCCTGAAGTATGTTTTCCAACTTGCTTCCATTCTCCGTCTCTTTCAGGTACCCTAATCAATTTTAGATTTGGTCTCTTTACATAATCACCTATGTCTTGGAGGTTTTGTTCATTCCTTTTCACTCTCTTTTCTCTATTTTTGTCTGCCTGTCTTACTTCAGAAAATCAGTCTTCAAGCTCTGAGAGGTTTTGCTCTGCTTGGTCTATTCTACTGTTAATACTTGTGATTGCACTGTGATGTTCTTGTGTGTTTTTCAGCTCCAATGGGTCAAATTCCTTTCTAAGCTGGCTATTTTGCCTGTCAGCCCCTATATTACTGCAATTATTAGCTTCTTTGTGTTGGGTTACAACATGCTTCGTTAGCTCAGTGATGTTTGTTATTTCCACATTCTGAAGCTTACTTCTGTCATTTCAGCCATCTCAGCCTCAGCACAGTTCTGAGCCCTTGTTGGAGAGGTGTTGTGGTCATTTGGAGGAAAAAGGGCACTCTGGCTTTTTGAGTTTTCAGCATTTTTGCATTGATTCTTTCTCATCTTTGTGGCCTTATCTATCTTTGATCTATGAGGTTGCTGACCTTTGGATTGGTTTTTTTATGGGGTTTATGTTGCTGATGATGTTTTCTGTTGGTTTGTTTTTCTTTTAATAGTCTGGCCACTCTTCCATAGTACTGCTGTAGATTTCTGGGGTCCGCTCCAGACCCTAGTTACCTAGGCTTTTCCCGTACCTGGAGGTATCAGCAGGGAAGACTGTGAAATAGCAAAGATGGCAGCCTACCCCTTCTTCTAGAAGGTTTGTCCTGGGTGGTTCTGACCTATTGCTGGCCCAAACATGTCTAAAGGAGGTAGCTGGAGATCCCAGTTGAAAGGTCTCACCCAGTGAGGAGAAACAGGATCAAGGACCTGCTTAAAGAAGCAGTCTGGCTGCTTTTTGTTAGAGCAGTTATGCTATGCTGGGGATCCCTTCACCCCCAGTCAGTTTGGGCTTTCCAAGGCCCATAGGCTGGACCAGTTGAGAAGCCCAAAAAGCCAAGGTGGGGCCTGCCCCACCCCTCAGGCAGTCCATCCTAGGGAGCAATTATAGCTCTGTCAGCCCCATAGAACACAGGTGGGGGTGAACCAGAGGCCATGGCTGATAAAAGAAGTAGCCTGGCCATGCCTCAGCAAAATAACTGTGTCATGTTGGGGAACCGCTTCTGCCACCTTGGCTAGAACTCTCCAAAGTCCACAGACTGGAATGACTGAATCGCACAACCAACCCAGGTGGCGGTCCTCCCCTCTGCTGGGCACTCCATCCCAGGGAGAGATCAGAGCTCTGTCCATAATACATGTGGGGGTGTGTGACTGGAGGGCCCAACTGGGAGGTCCTGCCCAGTGAGGAGGAATGGATAGGGGTCCCAATTAAAGAAACAGTCTGGCCACAATCTAACAAAGCTGCTGTGCTGCGCTGCCTGGGGGACCCTTCCTTGTCCAGACCATCTGGACTCTCCAAAGCCAGCAGGCCAGAATGGCTGAGCTGACTAAACAGCAGAAATGGTGCCCACCTCTCCTCCTGGGGACTCTGTCCCTTTTCAGGCAGGCTCCATCCTGTTGTTGGTGGCTGGCTGAAATTCCAAGCCAGTGGGTCTTATCTTGTGAGGTGTTGTGAAAGTGGAGCCTACAGGATGACGCCACTCAGTTCCCCAGATTCTGCCCTCTTCCTGGGTTATGTGTGGACCTCCCACCTTGACTTCATTGCAGACGCATTTGTTGGGGTTCCTGGGGCTGGAGTATGTAAAGCTCCTGGATCTCTGTGCATGCCTGAGCAGCTGCTTGCCAAGACTCCACACAGCTCTGTGTGTTGGACCTGAGGCCCTGGCGATGTGGGCTCACAAGGGAATCTCCTGATCCTAGGGGTGCAAATATCCATGAGAGAAGTGGGGTTTCCCAAGCCTTGGAATAAACATCATAAGAAATGTGTCAGACCTATGAAAAAAAATCAAAATTTTATTACAAATTTTTAAAGATTTGATTAAGTGGAACATCACATTATGCACAGTATGTTTCTGGATATACTATTTTTTTTCCAGTTGTATAAGTAGGGCAAATTATTTAACCTATGTCTTCTTTCCCTTGTCTGTGAAATGAAAAGGAAAACAGTATATATTTCATTGGGTTGTTATATTGATTAAATGAATTAACTTATGTAAAGTAAAATGTCATTGTCTGCTATTATCACTAATAAAAATATATCAAAAATAAAAGTATATAGTTAACTTATGTAAAGTATAATATCATTGTTTGCTGTTATTAGTAGTAAAAACAGGTCTTCTCAATTTATAATTTCAATGCAATTTTAAATAAAATGCCAAAAATATTTTAATGGATCATGAAAAATTCACTCTTTAGTTCATATGCAAATATAAATGTTAAAAATTACCTATGAAAATGTATGACTATGACAGGGAACTTGCCCTGCATCTATTTGAAAGCATACTGTGAAAAACTTTGGTAATTCAAACAATGTAGTATTTATTAAAACAATAAACATCATTAATGAATAAAGAATACAATAAAATAAAATAAAATAAAAATCACAATGAGAAGACTATGTTTTTCAGAGGATGACATTTATCCTGATATATATTTTTAATACCATTGTAAAAAACTATAATCAAGAAGTTACATAACACAAAGAACCAATACAATGCATGTCATTTCATATATATTCAATATGTGCCAACTATTTAAAAATTATCTTTATTTTTCAACATCAGAATTATGTTTATTAACATTAATTAATATTAAAAATATAATAGCAATAACATAACTAAAATTATTGTATGTATTGAAATAATTGAAAAACAACATATTTATGGTTTCAGACATTTTGGCTGTTAAACAAAAATATTCCAACTTATCTTTTTCAAATCCATTGTTTCATAATTCTTTCAAATAAGACAAAAGCAATCACAGCTACAATAACAAAGAATATGGTCACATTTATACTAGTATCCTATTTTTTCAATCGTTTTAAAAAGGTAAATTTGAAAGATCTCATTGTCTACAATTTATCAGTGATGGGATAAAAATATTAGCATCAACATTATTTCCTTATAACTAAATAGAAGAGAAACTAATGATTGATTATGTCATGCCAATTTACTGAAAACAAAGCATTTCAGAAGAGTTTTAAAAACAATTAAAAAGCTGAGTAACTAATATGAGGTGATGGACATGCTTACCTTCTTCATTATAGTAACCTTTTCACTATGCATTTGCATCTGATAATATCACTTTCTATACCTTAAATATACAAAATAAAATTTATTCAAAAAAATAACATTTGATGAACTCTCAAGCTGAAAGACTGCCATAAACATGCTGAAAATTATTCAGTACCCTACTAATATTCATGCTTCCCTGCTTCAGCTTTCTTCTCTGTCTTCCTTATAATTTATTGTTACCATCTTCAGCAATTCCTCTTATTTCACTTTTTGACTATTTTAAAACTTATGTACTATCCTAGAACCTCGGACAAATGTTTCCACTAAAACCACCAAAAAGAAGTATAGGCCACACTCCAGTATGAAATGTGTTAACACTTTATGATTAAGACTGGGGATTTATTCCGATAGAAAATGCAGTCACTGGAAATAAAAGATGGGCTGTTCTTTTTCAGTTGCAATTGAAATATCCCTGCATAAGGAGAAAGAGTGGGTGTAATGACTGAATTAGGACAACTCAGAAAATTATTGAACTTTGATTTTTTTAAGAGGTAACTGCAGCTGAAATAGAAATAAAGATAATTTATTTCTGGCCATAAAGAATGTAACCAAGTATAATAAAATGCCAACTGTTGTAGTTTATTGTATTTTCTCTCTGGACTAGAACATAAATATAAAGATGTTAGATTTTATTTTTGAGTCTTTAAATAATAAATGGTGAATCTGGTTGTTTTCTGTTGAAGTATTTTCATCATGATTGGCTGTTAGCCGTGTTTTCAATCTTTGTTCTTCAGAGTCCCACCAAAGTCATTCCGGACTACTCATTACACAGCAAAGTATTGGTAGTAAGGTATCTGATTTCTTGTTATCAAATTTCCATAAAATCATTTATATAAAGAAAATACTTTGTTCTGAGTCAAATTTAAATTGAAGCATATTTGTTAGAATTCTAAAAAGACTGAGATCCCTGCTAAATGCCTTCTATATAGCAAAGAAATAAGGATAAAACAGGTTAATTAATGAGAACTACTAGAAGACTGAAGTAAATAGAACAATTATATTTCCTGGACTTATTTTTACATTAAATAATGTCAAATGCAATCATGGCATTTCATACATAGTGACTTAGACAGTTGAGATGATAAACGAAAAATTCAAGCATTTAACTGTTAGACATAGTTCTAGTGTGAAGAAGTGTAACAAATTAATAATGGTCCACATCTTTATAATTAATGTGTGTACTATACTCATTCTGATCTTCTGTATTTAATATTAAGATTTTTTATTTCTAAAACAATTATATGGGAGACAGTTTACTTATATTCACTTGTTGTGTAGGTAGAGTCTGACATTTTTT
The DNA here is from genome assembly GCF_000951045.1 of Mandrillus leucophaeus. Lineage (NCBI taxonomy): Eukaryota > Metazoa > Chordata > Mammalia > Primates > Cercopithecidae > Mandrillus > Mandrillus leucophaeus. Next base: position 275,377 of record NW_012108842.1, read on the forward strand.
GATTTCCAAAGAAACAAATCTATGCAATCATCTCTGTATGAGAAATAAATTAATTCTGCATAGGAATTACATATAAAGAGAAAAAAAATCAAGTGACATTTTTCACATATATCCATAATATTATTACGTTTGCTAGCATAGGCATTTTTTTTTAGACATGGGAAAGAATGATTGGCATCTTATAAATAACAGACCTGTTGAAAAAAATTCTAAAATTGCAACGATGCTAAATTTTATTCAAAGACTGTTAAATTTTCGATGACATACTCCACAGCATTGACAGCAGTGTTTAATATGGTTGTCTATAGCTAAGCCATATGGTACAAGCCTAGTACCAAAATGAGGTACTGATTTTGGAATTACCAGGTAATTTTCATAAACTAGTGCATAATTTACAAATTTTTAAAATTTATTCTTTTATGTGAGTGTTAAAAGTAACTTCAGGTTTATGACAAAGAAAATAGTGTAAGTCATTATGAAAAGCTATATAGAATATAATGATAAGGAGTATTTACTAAGTATTCAAATATCATAGGTGTGTTTTACATATTAGAAAGTCAGTCATTACTATATTTTGGGGTTGAGGCATCTGAACTTCCACTTCCTTCTTCTTCTTCTTCTTCTTCTCTTCTTCTTCTTCTTCTTCTCCTC
>NW_012108842.1:276467-283463 GCF_000951045.1 Mandrillus leucophaeus
AAACAGTCTCACTCTATTTTACAGGTTGAAGTGCAGAAGTGTAATCAAAGCTCACTGCAATCTTAGACTCCTGGGCTCCATCAATCCTCCTGCCTCAGCCTCAAGAATAGCTAAGACTACAGTCATGCACCTTTGCACATTTCTATTTATTATTACTATTATTACTATTACTATTATTATTTGTAGAGACAGGTTCTCTGTATGTTGCCCAGGCTGGTCTCAAACTCCTGGGCTCAAAGAATGCTCTGACTTCAGCCTCTCAAAGTCTTGGGATTACAGGCATGAGCCAGCACATCTGGCCTTGACTCTTTCTTATATCCTCTTCTTCTTCAAGTGCGTGATAGTGTAAATACATGGTTAGAATTGGAGTCTTTTGGGGGAACATTTTATACTGGACATGGTCTACCTTAAGGGCAGGATTCAATCCCCTTCCTTTCTGTTATAACTTCCTTTCAGACATTGGCAAGGTCTAGTCTATCAAGCCAGGTTAGTTTTTCTATTTCTCTAAATCTGCCTGGCTGAGTGAGTACCTAGACTCAAGCTGGGTGAGCGTTGGGATTTCTTTCTCTGAATCGTCCCCTAAATAAACACACTGAATAGGCCAGTTTTAAAATTAGGGAAAGTAAAGAGGCACAGATTACATGGGAAGTCCAAACTCCATAATATGTTTCATATATTTTTCAATACCTACTTATAATTATTGGCCTACTGTAGTTACCCATCAATATATAACTCCTTTCTGATAACATTTGTAGCGTATAGAGTGACCTCAGGAATCCTATAAACAAAGGGATCAAATGATAGGGCAGAATTTGTTGATGTCTGTTACCTGCCTCAAATACCATAATAATACCAGAATGCCACACTGCACTTCTTCATTATATATCCGTTCTGATCATAATGGTCATGCCAAAATATTGTTAATCAAATACAATCATTTTACTATTTCATTATGTGTCATGTACATTGTTTTTAAACTGACATCTGAGGTTAATTAAAGTTATCCTAAAAGCTAACTTTTCAGGCAGGACATTTTTATCCTTTAACTCTTTACAGAGTTTAAGCCTCTTTTCAGTAGTTTTCCATCACTACAGAAATTTATCTAACCTTTGGTGAGAAGTGCACAAAGGCTGTTGCAATCACATTGACCCTTTCTTCTGTAATGTTACTGACCATTGACCCCAAAGACAACACTGCAATGCTATTTTCTCCAGATATCTGGGAAAGTTTTCATTTCCTACAAGGAAATAATTTGCTCTATCACAAAAGAGGAATAACATAGCAAACATTATTGAAAGAATTGCTACAAGAAACTAAGGAGAAAAAATATCAAATATTAGTCAGAATTGGTAATGTAGTGGCTGTGGTAAAACATGCATTAAATTTTCCGTCATAACCATTTATACGTACACAGAGAATGCTGGATATATTCACAATGTTATGCAATCAATCTTCGAAACTTTTTTTTCTTCTAAAATGAAACCTCTGTACCCAATATACAACAACTTTCCATTTTATGCTCTCCTTTTCACCTGGTAATCACTTTCTTTTCCTATGAATTTGACAGTTTAAATACCATATATGAGTGGATTACACTCTTTGTCTTTTTTGATTTATTCACTTAGCCTAATGACATCAAGTTTCATCTACATTGTAGCATGTGTCACAATTCTTTTTTTTAAGGCTGAGTAAAATTTTATTTCATCTATATACCACATAGTTGTTACATATTCATTCCTTGATAGACACTGGGATTGTTTCCAGCTCTTAGCTTTTCTAATAGTGCTGTTATGAACATAGATGTGCAAATATCTCTTTTGAGATCCTGATTTTCATTCTTGTTAATGCAATTCAGAAGTGGAATAGTTGTATCACATGTCGACTTTAGTTTCAGCATTTTTTGAGAAACCTCTATACTGTTTTCTAGTAGTGCCAGTTTCTTAAAGACCACATCACTCGGTTCCTTTGGAAACAGTTATGTTATACAACATGAATTTTTTCTATTATTAATCTATAGTCATATAAATGTGTGTGTGTGTGTATGTGTGTGTGTGTATTTGATTGAGTATATACAGTAAGAAATAAAGTAGTATCTTTACACAGCAGTGAGGGGAAGATACTGTTAAAAATATGGGAACCAAGCTCTTTATTTATAATATTTTAATCACTAATATGGATTCTTAGGAAGACCACCACTGTTAACTTCTCTTTAATTTTATATTGTTATTGTTCTTCTAAATAACTTGTGTTTATTTCAGAGAGGTTTTCTAAATCATTACTTTAGTGTAGTCATTACAATTTTATTTCCCTGACTATGCGCCCTACGGAAAAGTTGCTTATGATTGCGAAGACATTATATATTTATCTCAGCTACATAATTATTTATAACCTATCTTAAAATTTGCCAGAATTTCTCAAACCTTCTTTCTAAATCACTCCTTCATCACATAAGGTAAGAATTGCTGACATCCTGAAGTCTGGTGCATGATTTAGAATTTCTGTGAAATTGTCTTCAAAATCCTACTGATAATCCAGAAGTAAACATGTATAGTTACACCTTTCTGGGTTTGTTTACAGGTGACACCTGTGACTCTGACATCTTACTGTAAAACTGGCATCGTCTGGGAATGTGTTATATACAACTGGCTTCAAGGAAACTCTCATCATCACCTCACTATGATCTATGGGGAGGATGAGCACTTCAGTGGGAGAGGTCCACCTGGCTTTTCTCCAGAAAAGATCTAGTCACTCTCTTGAGCAGCTCACTTCATGCTTCAGAAAACTCTTTCTAAAAACTTGTTTTCCTGTATTTGTTTGAGAATTATTCTTACTTGTGATTCTTGTTACTTATCAGTTTTGAAATTCAATTTCTTTCTGTAAAAGAGTAATTCCCAGGTTACTTGAAGTACTTACCCACCAAAAAAGAAATACGGAGGAGTCAAAGTTCCCTTGATATCCTGTCAATATCAATAATATCAATAATCAATATCAATATCAACAATAATAATAATAATTTCTTGTTATTCCTTGTGTTTTACCTTCATCATTTGAACTTTTCTTTCTGTAGAATAATGATCAAACCCTTTGAACATAAAAAGTATACTTTCTGATATAAATCATGGATGTAAAAGTTACTTTAAAAACAATTATTCACAGAAACAGAAGACAAAAGGAAAAAACATTCAACCTTTCACTATGCTAACTATATATTATCCAGAGCATTCTTCAAAAATGTAATTTTAACCTTATGGCATTAGTTTCAAGATGAAAGTCACTATACTAATTATATTACCTACATAAGACATCCAAGTATTCTGTATGATTCCAGTTATTTGTGGCAACATTTAAAGTAACTAGTGTTAATGTTTCATCTCAATGTTTTCCTGCCTAAAACCTTGTAGGGGTGGATCTTATAATGTTGCCATATATGATCTCTGTTTAAAGGCTAATACGGAAAATTCATTCTCTTTCTATGATATCCTTATGAAAATTATGCAAGCACATTGTAAGAAAATTGAAAAAGAATGAAAAAGGAAGACTCACCCCATATACTGTTTAACACTTTATGCTTTTTTTCTAGTCTTTATTCCTATAACTAAATGTATATTATTTGATATATGTTTGGAAAAGTATAACCCATCATATATTTCTTGTGTTATTCTATAAGAACATGGTGATCTTATATGTATTTCCTTTGCTCCTTTGTTTCCAATCAAACATTTATAATGGCTGTATTAGTGTTATCAAAGATTCTTTGATGAAACAATTATAATATTATAATATATATGTTATTTTTTATTTATTAATATTGGATATTTAGGATACTTCCAATGTTTGCTTCTGTAAATAACTGTTATAAGTGTGAATTTTGTTTTTCTATTATTTTTCTCTATACAGTTTTATATGACATCTTATATACCCAAAAGCTATAAGTATTTTTAACACTCTTGATGCAATTCGCCAAATGCCATTTTCTTTTATTAAAAAAACACAAAATTACCTGAGCATTGAATGTTTAATGGAAAAGTAAGAAAAATTTTGACGCACAAAAGTATTTTGAACATAGAATAAGAAGACAGACTTCACAATCTTTGTCTTGGATTCAACTATTTATCATCATTAAACTGCTATTAATCCTTCTCCTTATCTTCCTTTTCCTCTCCTATTTCCTCTCCTCCTACTGATACCATCATTTTCCCTTTGTATGAATTGGGAAATCATTCAAGTATAAGGATATATTACACAGAACATTCACTAATACTGCCACAGCCTTTGGACCTGTGAAAGTCATCATACCATACATAGCCTAAACAGTTTATATTCAAAATAGATACAAGATTTCAACCATTTAAAAACATTTCAGTTTTATGTCACTGCTAATAAGGAGGTAGACCAAAAGGATTTTTAAGCATCGTATAACAAAGCAGTCAAGAATGACTGCTTTCTACAAGTCTTAAAATTGTGATATTAATTTGAAACACATAAAGTTATTTTCTCATGTTCCTTTCTAAGCAATATTATCCTATATGCTGACAGAATTATTTTGGAATTCAAAACTCAGGACAGTTTTCAGATACAAGTGATAAAATTATTTGATCTTTATAATATATTCAGTGTACATTTTCTCTGTGTTTCTCTATCAGGCAAGACCCACGTTTTCCAAGGAAGCTTTATTGAGGTGTTTTATAGGCTTGGCATGCAGTATAAATCACTGGCTTGGATAAGGTAAACCATCATTTTTATTCTATAAGATGTACAACTCTGAGATCTCAAATGATAATTTAATTATGACGTGAGAACAAGTCAACATTGGATGTGGCTTCAACCTTTGGAAAAACATTGGAAAAACATTTATTGTTTTTCCAATTATTGGTAAGGCAACATATTTACATTGTTGAGAAATAGTTTACCCTTTAAGCTAGAATGCTGGTGAAAAGCTTCAACCCTTGAAGGATAATTTTAGCATTTCATCTTTTTTATATTATTACTAAAATATGTCCACTTTGCATCTCTTAAATGTTTCTCCTTTCCATAGATTCGCCCCTTCTGCAAGTCAATCCAGTCACTGCATCTTAAAGGGGTGTTTTTCTTCTTCTTCCTTAAGGAAGTCTAATAACATATCTTCCTAGCTCAACTTTTTTATCTGGCTCGCCAATGTAGAATATTTAATTCTAAATTAGTTCTCTAGAGAAGTCTACCTCTGTATTCAACTTCTTCCTGCCAGACAAAACTTGGAGTGTTGGGAACTGAACTGTCATTACTACTCTACTTGCTTTCTTTCCATGTCTTCCTTTTCCCTTCATCCCTTGATCTATTTCTGCACATCATTCAGGTTTTGCTTTTATTATCAATGTTGCTGGTATACTTTCTATTATCCCCATAGAATGCTCCCCTAGCATTACGGTCTTTCCTTTTCAAAATCTTTTCCACACAATTTTTATGACATGTTTTTTATTCTATCATTCCAAATAGAATATAAAGTGTATGGGAGGAGAAACTGTATCTAAATTTGTTTATCTGCAAATCCAGCAGTTATCTCTAGTGTATTTCAATCATTTTATAAGACATTAACAATAGGGTTACTGAAACTAAGGACTTCATTATTCAACACATAAGACAGTATAAGATATTTTCCAAGGGAAAGAAATGTTTTTGAGAGAATGTCCGAATTTCTGGCACCTTGGAAAACCAAGATTCAAAGACATGTTTGCTAAATTGTAGAAATATAGACTGGGTATTTCTGGGAAAGTTGTTTCCCGATGTTAAGCTTACTTGATTCTGGAACTAATATAATTGTTTACATTTACACCTGTTATTTTTGCAATAGATTTATTAGGACTTAATAAAAATATGCAATTATTATTACAAAACTCAAATTGTACTATTATTATTAGAGGCTTTTGAGTATCAGAAAGAGACAATATATTATTTACCAGTGAAAGAATCCTTTAATATGAAAGATATATTTTCATTTTCAATAAGGAGACTGAGGTACACAAGGGAAAACAATTTCCTCAGTGTTACATAGACAGAAGAGCTACAAATATGTGTGTCCCTCATGAATATATATCTTTCTTTATCAGAAAAAATTAGGGAGATGTCTGCTGAATTTTTATATATGAAAATAAAGGTATAGTAAAGTGTTTATCTAATTGCTCACAGACATCCCTGTTGCTTCAATTCATAGTTGTATAACTTTCTAGAGTGTCCTGTGTGAGTGATGGCCACAGGGTTCTAACAGCTCTTGTAATATCAGCCTTTCCATAATGTTTGTAAAATAATCATTTTGTATTTTTATTTCATCATTTCAGCTATAAAACACAATTTTCTGAATTTATGTTGATATCAACTTATCTTCAAAGGCATAGGGAAAGTTAGGACTTTATGCTATCAATTAAAAACATACATAGCTCTTCATTATAAAACTGATCCCACTTCTTCTCATTAAATGTTTGAAACCAGAAGTCAAAATAAATTACATATATATTTTGTGTTCTCTGTATATGTCACGTTTGGTTATCTAATTCTGGCAGAACAACAGGCATGTGGAAAGGAGGGAATTGCAGTCCTCAATATACTTCTCCAATACCTAACCAGGAAAGAAGCAGAAACTCTAAACAAAGGATGATTTAAGTAGCTCAGCCAGCACCTCACCACAGGGACCAATGGCATGTGCAAGAAGCACATCAAATAATGACTTTTGTAGTTTTTTTCATAAGTTTCTTGTTCAAAACCAAACTTTTACAAAGATTTTCATAACAATCAGCATGCTAAAGTGAACTAAATATGGCCTGAGAAGGACTTCGTACTTTTATATTTGAGTCCTTGTGGATGAACTGCAACCTACCTTAATAGGTAGACAAAACTGAAAACCTCACTTAGGAGTATGTGCCTGTAACAATAACTGAGTCTTGGCCAATCTCAGTGGCCATATTTCAATCATTCATACACTATTGAGTTTTCAAACTGTGTTCAAATAAGGCAAATGCCAATCTG
>NW_012108842.1:287263-288430 GCF_000951045.1 Mandrillus leucophaeus
AAAAAAAAAAAAAAACACAAGTGGATGGCCAGATTTGACTAAAAGGCCATAGTTTGTTAGATCTTGCTTTATGCTATAAATTTAATTCCCACATATTTGAAATAGTAAATAGTAAATTATGTCATTTTTGTTATTTATATTACAAATATATCATGTTTTTGAACTATATTATGATTTTTTTTTTCTTTTTTTTTTGAGACAGAGTCTCGCTCTGTCACCAGGCTGGAGTACAGTGATCTCAGCTCACTGCAACCTCTGCCTTCTGGGGTTCAAGCGATTCTCCTGCCTCAGCCTCCCAAGTACCTGGGACTACAGGCATACTCCACCATGCCCAGCTAGTTTTTGTGTTTTTAGTAGAGACGGGATTTCACCATGTTGGCCAGGATGGTCTTGTTCTCTTGACCTCGTGATCCACCTACCTCGGCCTCCCAAAGTGTTGGGATTATAGGCATGAGTCATCGCGCCCGGCCTGTACTATGCAATTTTATCAACAGTAAAATTGTTGGGGAAATTTTTTGATTTGTTTAATTGTAAGGGTGCATATTTTATTTTGATGTATACAAAATTGTTTCTGGTGCTGTGCAATATTAGTGAATTCCTTCTTTCAGTAGCCCCATGAGGTGGATAATACTGTGACCACCATTGTCATTTCATGGTGAGAAAGCTGAGGCAAGTATGGTTTAAATGCCTTGTCCAACCCACATCATTATGTAATGACTTCTCAGAGATTTGAATCAAGGTGACCTGAATTCAGACTGCCAGCTCCTAACCACCATATTATGCTGACTCTTCTATTTGGGAATTTTACAGAAATAATTTATTGGCATTATTTCTATTTATTTGAGCATCAGTAACTTTATCATCTTTTATATGTTATTTGCTATTTTTACTTTGAATTATCTATTCATACTTTCATCAACTTTTATGTTAGATTGTTTGTCCTTTTTGGTTGTTGTTTTGTAGTAGTCACTAGACAGTGGACACCAATCTATTGTTACATGTGTCATAAGATAGGTTTAATGTAAATAAACACGGGTTTATAAGCATGATAAAACAACATTACTAACCTCTGGCACTATATTAGTTCTGTGTTTCTTTATATATGTATCAGTTCTTGGATGACTTGTATGAAATATTCTATTACAAACTTTTCCTATAATTTCTCTA
>NW_012108842.1:291206-293165 GCF_000951045.1 Mandrillus leucophaeus
CCCTCATGACTGAAGAGCGGCTGCCTAAACTTTTGATTCAATGTTGGCTGCAATGGGTAGGTCTTTCTGTGGCCTTCTTGAACTCTTTATCTTCCCCACCCTGCCATAGGCAATACATTTCTGTCTCTACTTTTCATTTCCTAACTTTTTTATTACCAGGGCAACCCTCTTGCCAAGAGACTACTTGTTGAAACTCCTAGTCAGAGGTTGGATTAAAGATGAAAGGGCTCATTTGGGGGCAAATTTAAGTCTTGCCAGTTTGATATTGGGTGATAAGCAGAGTGGCTAATGTCCCTGTTTTATCACATGTATTTTGCTTTGGCCAGAATGAGAAAAGGTAATTTTCCTTTGTGATGCATCTTGGCCCACAGGGTGATGGTGTGGCAAGCTGGGTCACTAGGGCCACTCAGGGAAAGAAAATCTAGAAGTCTGGTATACTGGTGACACAGCTTTGATGACTGGAGAAACTTCAGGGTCCTTGGTCTTGTGCCAGTTTAGATAAAATGACACAGACACTTGTGGAGTGGTTTTAAGGAGTGAAAAGTTTAATAGGTAAGAAAAAAGGAAGGAAGAAGAAAACAGCTCACCTGTACAGAGACAGAGGGAGGGGCAATTCAAACAAAGAGAAAATCTCGTGTGCAGCAGAAATGTGGCTACTTATATCGCGATGCTGGAGAAGTCTGTGTCTGGTTTCCATAGGCCCCAGGGGATTGGTATAACCAGATATTCATTTATGTAGAACACAAAAACCTGGTCCTCCCACCTTAGGCCTTTAATATGCAAGTACAGGTCACCATGATGTTTCAAACACATGGGTGGCCATGACACTTGGTACACCTGGTGACAAGGAAAAGACTGTGAGAATCACCAGGTTGAGTGAATCCAGTTTCTAATGGTTTGCATTTGCATATCAAAGCTTGCTGGTCCAGCCCTTTAAACCCCTTTTTCTGTTAGAAAAGAGTTGTTTAAGATCTAGTCATAGCCTGTCACTTTTGGCTTTGTGAAAACTTCCCTTCCTTGTGTAGTTGTTTGTGACAGAGTCCACTTGTTTCTCATCCCACTGACCCAGAAATGCAACATACCACAGAGCTGATTACCATGAGATAACCTAATGATCAATACCAACATCAAATAATAATATTCCCCCTTCATGTTTGTTTTCTTAAGATAGCCATTCCAAAACTCCTGCAGACAAGACTAGCAAATAATGCCCATAGACCTTAAGAAAAGCACCCCCACAGCCCCCTGCACAGGGATTCTCTCTACGACTTCCAGGCAGCTGGTTGAGCTCTCTGCCACTTCTGAACTTTCTGTCAGTTTTCTGTCATTATCTTTAATATCTCTATGTACTGTGAGTAATACATTTCTTCTATTTTATGCATTTTGATTTTGGTTTCTCATTTCATTGTGTTTTACTTAACACACACGTCTGAATCTCACTTCCTCACCTCCATCAGAGCTTTCCAGGGTCTTGGTTTACTGCAATTCTCATGAGATAGACTTCAATATAAAATTGGACAGAAATCATAACAATATAAATCACAACACTGCTGAATATATTTAGTAACAGAGCAATTAGGAAAGTAAAACTAATTATAATGCATTACAGAATTTTCATTTACGAACAAATAGGAGATGTAAAACTAAGGTAAAATAAAACACCTTTGCTGAAGTTGTGTACCTATTTGCCTTTTAAAAAATATTATCTACTAGGCTATAGAACGATGACAACAGATAATGACAGGTTGCAGGAGATGGAGGATGGGAGAATGTGAGATGACTGTCTAATGGGTATAAAGCTTCCTTTGAAGTGAAAAAATACTTTGGATCTAGACAGTGGTGGTAGTGGCAAAATATTGCAAATGTATTAAATGCCAATGCATTGTATATATTAAGTGGATAAAATGTTTAATTTTTGGCATAAACATTTTTAATCAATTGTTTAAAAAAAAAAAAAAA